>NW_022436999.1:5822319-6118228 GCF_009761245.1 Sapajus apella
ATGATGAGCATTTTTTCATATGTTTGTTGGCCTCATACATGTCTTCTTTTGAAAAGTGTCTGTTCATGCCCTTTGCCCACTTTTGAACAGGTTTGATTTTTTTCTTGTAAATCTGTTTTAGTTCTTTGTAGGTTCTGAATATTAGCCCTTTGTCAGATGGTAGATTGCAAAAATTTTTTCCCATTCTGTTGGTTGCCAGTTCACTCTAATGATTGTTTCTTTTGCTGTACAGAAGCTCCAGAGTTTAATTAGATCCCATTTGTCTATTTTGGCTTTTGTTGCCAATGCTTTTGGTGTTTTAGTCATGAATTCCTTGTCTATGCCTATGTCCTGAATGGTTTTGCCTAGGTTTTCTTCTAGGGTTTTTATGGTGTTAGGTCTTTTGTTTAAGTCTTTAATCCACCTGGAGTTAATTTTAGTGTAAGGTGTCAGGAAGGGGTGTGGTTTCTGTTTCCTGCACATGGCTAGCCAGTTATCCCAACACCATTTATTAAATAGGGAATCCTTTCCCCATTGCTTGTTTTTGTCTGGATTGTCAAAGATCAGATGGTTGTAGATGTGTGGCGTTGCCTCCGAGGCCTCTGTTCTGTTCCATTGGTCTATATCTCTGTTTTGGTACCAGTACCATGCTGTTTTGATTACTGTAGCCTTGTAGTATAGTTTGAAGTCAGGTAGCATGGTAATACCTCCAGCTTTGTTCTTTTTGCTCAGAATTGTCTTGGCTATGTGGGCTCTCTTTTGGTTCCATATGAACCTTAAGTGGTGTTTACTAGTTCTGTGAAGACGGTCATGGGTAGCTTGATGGGGATAGTGTTGAATCTATAAATTACTTTGGGCAGTATGGCCATTTCACAATACTGATTCTTCCTAACCATGAACATTAAATGTTTCTCCATCTGTTTGTGTCCTCTCTTATTTCCTTGAGCAGTGGTTTGTAGTTCTCCTTGAAAAGGTCCTTTACATCCTTTGTTAGTTGTATTCCTAGGTATTTTTTCTTTGTAGCAATTGTGAATGGCTGTTCACTGTTGATTTGGCTCTCTTTAAGTCTGCAGGAATACTTGTGATTTTTGTACATTGATTTTGTATCCTGAGACTTTGCTGAAGTTGCTTATCAGTTTAAGGAGATTTTGGGCTAAGATGATGGGGTCTTCTAAATAGACAATCATGTCATCTGCAAATAAAAACAATTTGACTTCGTTTCCTAACTGAATATCTTTTATTTCTTTTTCTTACCTGATTGCTCTGACTAGAACTTCCAATACTATATTGAATAGGAGTGGCGAGAGAGGGCATCCTTGTCTAGTGCCAGATTTTAAAGGGAATGCTTCCAGTTTTTGCCCATTCAATATGCTATTGGCTGTGGGTTTGTCATAAATAGCTTTTATTATTTTGAGATACGTTCCGTTGATACCTAGTTTACTCAGAGTTTTTAGCATAAAGGGCTGTTGAATTTTGTTGAAGGCCTTCTCTGCATCTATTGAGATAATTATGTGTTTTTTGTCTTTGGTTCTGTTTATGTGGTGGATTATATTTATAGACTTGCATATGTCAAGCCAGCCTTGCATCCCTGGGATGAAGCCTATGTGATTGTGATGGATAAGCTTTTGATGTGCTGTTGCAATCAGTTTGCCAGTATTTTATTGAAGATTTTTGCATCTGTGTTCATCATGGATATTGGCCTGAAGTTTTCTTTTTTTGTTGAGTCACTGCTGGGTTTTGTTATCAGGATGATGTTGGTCTCATAAAACGATGTGGGAAGGATTCCCTCTTTTTGGATTGTTTGGAATCGTTTCTGAAGGAGTGGTACCAGCTCCTCTTTGTATGTCTGGTCACATTACAAGGACATTTTCAGCATCTGGTGGGAAAGTCAATGCAATTAGGACTTTGGAGCGTTGGGTGATAGGTTCAATTTCAAAGCATTATTTACTACAATGCTGTTTCTAGGCAGTTACATGGATCACCTATGCTCACTAAATTCATTATAATGGTGAACAAAACACCTAGGGACAGAATAGCAAGCCCAACTTACAGTCCCTCACAAAAGCTAAAATTCATGTCATTGACTAGAGTGACTGCAACTGATCAGGAGCTGAAAGAGGACAGAAAAATTTAGGAAGGAGGGCCCTTTCCCTCAGAGCTTGAAGTCTTCTCTGTAGTATACGCCAAGAAGTCTGGGGGGGAAAAGGCTAACACTTTCAATATTTAAGCTTTTTGGGCACTTCCTTTGGGAAGCTGTCCCTACCAAAGTGGCCATAGGCTGCAGTCCTCTGATAAATTGGCTTTTCCAGATACCTGAAAATGACATGAAGGCAGAGGTTGAAATTCTTCTTCACAATCTCTAACAGCTCTCTCTCACTCTTCTGAGAGGTACCATAATGGAAAATGGAGATAGATAATGGATGAGAAACTCCAATAGCCTAACAGACCTGAACAAGAACTTCTGGAACAGACCTCCTTTAACAAGGGATTTTGCCACCCAATGAGCAGCATCAGCAGCTGAATAGTCAACCTGGGTATAATCCTTTCCTGAAAAGGCACCTCCTCCAGGAGCACCCCAACTGCCGTAAGTGTCCACAATGATTTTCTGTCCAGTCAAATCAGTAACACCCTGAGGCCCACCAATAACAAATCTGTCACTTGGCTGTAGGTGGTAGATTGTATCCTCATCAAGGTATTTTGCAGGCACAATGGCTTTGATGACTTTCTAGGGCATCCCTCATCTCATAAAGACAAACCTCTTTACCATGCTGAACAGATATAACAATTGTGTGGACTCTATGGGAAGCACAGCACCTCGATCCTGCATATACTGCACAGTAACTTGAGTTTTAGAATCATGGCATAACCAAGGCAAAGTGCCATTACAGCGTAGTTCTGCCAGTCTGGCATTAAGCTTCTGTGCCAAGACAATGGTTAAAGCCACACTCCTCAGTTTCATCAGTGGCATAGCCAAACATAAAGCCCTGGTTTCCAGCACCAATGTCTTCTTTATTTCTGTCAAGATGAACACCTTGAGCAATATCTGGTGACTGTTGCTCCAAGGCTACCAGTACATTATAGGTTTTGTAGTCAAACCCTTTGGAAGAATCATCATACCCAATGTGTTTAACAGCTTCACGAACCACTTTCTGGTAGTCAACAGCAGTTCTGGATGTAATTTCCCCAGCAAGAAGTTTTGGCAACAGTTTCACAAGCTACATTGGCATCAGGATCCTGTTGAAGGTGGGCATCAAGGACAGCATCACTGATCTGTTCACAAATCTTATCTGGGTGGACTTCCCCCACCGACACTTAGGTGAAGAGGAACATGCCCTCCTTGATGAATGCCTCATGGAAGCCGTTGAGCTGCCCGTTCATGCTGGTGTCAGTGTTGGTGAGTGAAAGTGGCGTTGAGAACAGTGGCGAATCGGCGGCTGCAAAATGTGCAGGCTGCAGACAGCGTTCTACTCGGAGCTGGGGGTGGCATGCAGCGAAACTAAACTGTCGATTTCTAATTTTAAAAACATACAGTATTGACCAGGTGCCAGTGGTTCACGCCTGTAATCCCCGCACTTTGGGAGGCAGAGGTGGGCGGATCACCTGGGGTTGGGAGTTCGAGGCCAGCCTAAACAACACGGAGAAGCCCCATCTCTACTAAAAATACAAAATTAGCCGGGCGTGGTGGTGCATGCCTCTAATCCCAGCACTCAGGAGGCTGAGGCAGGAGAATCGCTTGAACCCAGGAGGTGGAGGTTGCGGTGAGCGGAGATTGCGCCATTGCACTCCAGCCTGGGCAACAAGAGAGAAACTCCATCTCAAAAAGAAAAAAAAAAAGATAAACAGTTACATCAAGAGTGGTCCAAATAAGGCAAGACTAAAAAAAGACAGCCAAAGCATATTTAATAATCATAGCTAATACTACTAACATTTACTGATTCTCATTGTGTACTTAACACTGTGCTATATATATTAAATACACTTAAGCTTCAAACTATCCTACAAATTTAAATACTATCATCCCCAATGACAAATGAGGAGACAGGTTTTATAAAACAGTATTTGGCCTGACAAACACTTTAAAATAAACTTTCTACGGTTATAACGGGTACTCTTATACATATTTTTTTCATGTCCATGACATCATCTAATCCTTACACCATAGTTGTATGTTCATTTAAAGGAATTACTGCCGTGTGCCATGGCAGGCACCTGTATTCCCAGCTGCTTGCATGGGGGCCTGAGGTGGGAGGATCACTTAAGCTCAAGAGTTGGCTATAGTGGGGCTATGATCATGCCTGTGAATAGTGTACTACTGCTTGGGCAACACAGTGAGGCCCCATCTCTAAAAATATAAAAGGAATTACTATCTCTATTTTATAGAAGACAGGAGCAAAACAATTATTTAAATGGTTGAGTAAGCAGTGATGAAGGAGCTTACAGTAGAAGTAAAAGCAGCAACACTACTTGCTAGGCACAGTGCCAAGAATTTCCCATATATCTTCTCAATCCTTCCAACTCCTCAAAGTTATCATCAATTTACCGATGAGAAAAAGAAGTAGGGAGAGGTTTAGTTGTTTTTCAAGGTCAGAAATCCAAGGGGTAGAGCTAAAACTCGGGCCAAGTCTGTATGACTTCAGAACAGAAGCTCTTAACTCTTGCCATTATTTTTCTTTAGTCTTACCCTACACTAACAGAAGAGATGGAAAATCTTTCAAGATTAAAGTAAAAAGTGTTTCACTTTTCATCAATGAAAATTCCCTATTTGCTTCTATTAAACACAAATTGAAGGCCTTTGGAAATATTCAAAACCACACACTCATGGCAGAAACTGGTTAGACGCCAAAGAGTATCATGGATATCAAATGTTTGGTTACTTGAACTGCTCTGTTATCACCTTCAACTCCTTAGTAATAAGAGACTAAATGTATCTGAAAGGCTAGCAAAGCTTTTTAAAGGCACTAAAATAAAAGGTAATTCATAACATTTTCAAACTGGCTAGAAATGGATTTCTAAAGATATGGTTTAAAATTACCTGCAAAATGGTTTTGCTGTATATGGCTAACAATGAAGAATATATATGGCCTAGCTGGAGAACACGACCGGTCTAGATAAGAAACAGAGCCACTGTAAAGAGACAGAAGATAAAGACAGAGTTGACTCTGAATGCTAAACTAAATTGTTTGAATTTTCTCCTGTAAGTTAATGGGAGACTAAAGGTTTTTGAGTCTGAAAAAAACAACAAAATAGCTTTTCTGAAAGCTAAATCTGCTCTATACTGTAACCAGAGTTGACTAGGGGAAAATGTTAAGTGGAGTGGCCAATAAAGATAATGTTTTAATACTTTACACATAGGTATAAAGGGAAGTAGCAGATGGAATGAAAAGTGATCACTTCAAACAATGGTTATTATAAAGGATGATTTCACATGTTTTGGAGACCAGGAGCCAAATATAACCCTAAAATACTGAGTATGACAATTGAATCTAGGAGAATTACGGAACCTTAAAATAGGATAATGCATGGATAATGCATAGAATAAAGTCTCTGGATACAAGGCGGGGATAGGGATAAGAATTGGAAAAGAAACGATAAATTCTATTTTTTTAATTATTGCATTTAAATTTTGAGTTTTAGCAGGTTAACTGCTAGATAGGACACAAAAGGGATAGGGCAGAAGGGCAAATTTATAAATAATTTACATATTCATATCTTACATTTGTAAAGTGTTTTTTATTTTTATAGCCAATTTCAAGTATATTACTTCATTTGATCTCTACAATTGCCCTGAAAGATAGCCAGGTCAGATATCCGTTTTCCACATATGTAGGCACTGAAAGTTAAGTCATGTAGCTAGAAGCAATAGAACATGAATTAAAATTCAGATGGGTGAATCCTAATGTGCATCCACAGTGCTGTGTTAGTTACACGTTTATAAGATACCATGCTGACTACATGACTCCTTCAAAATCACATCATTCTTTTGCCTTTAAAATACGATCAGAGAAAATTTATCTTTTCTCTTCAACTGACTGCTTCATAAAATAAATTTTAACATAATCATTAATTTCACTGTTACATATGCTAACAGGCCACAAGTTTATTTTAGCACCTGATTCTAGTGACAAAACAGCTACTGCTCAAAGTACCTAAAAAAACTCAGTTTGTCATGCAGCAAAGGCAATCAAGTAGAGAAATGGTAGATTTGTTTGAATTTTCCTACTACATATGTAAAGTGATACTAGGCTACTAACATGCCAGTTTCCTACATTATAAAAAATTTTAATCTCTATTCTGCATTGCTCCAATTTCAGTATGTGCTGCCAAAGTGAGCCACATATCATAATTTGACAATTGTTTTTAATATTAACTTGTAGCTTAAAAATGAATATCCTAAAAACACAATAGTCTAACTCCTGTTAGACAATTTAGCTATCTCCCTGGTGTCAAATTTAAGTATTTTAAATATCGTAACTATAATATCCCCAAACATATTTATAATTAATTATACCACCTCCCATCAATTCTCCCTCTGCATCTTACATACACTCCTAGCTTCTCCCTTCTCATGCATGCATGCCAGCTCATGCCTGCAATTCCAGCGCTCTGAGAGTCTGAGACAGGAGGATCCTTTCGCCCAGGAATTTGAGACCAGCCTGGGCAACATAGGAAGACTCCATCTATACAGAAAATATAATAAAATAAAATTAGCCAGGCATGGTGGCATGCACCTGTAGTCCTAGCTACTTGGAAGGCTGAAGCAGGAGAATTGCTTAAGCCCAGGAGTCTGAGGCTACAATGAGCTATGACTGTGCTACTGCACTTCAGCAGAATCAAATATATATTAAATCATACATACATTATCTCTTGCATGGGTTTTTCTATGAGCTTCTTAACTTTTCTATGAGCTTCTCTCTAACCTCAGTCTTTCTAGTTGCCAATCATTTTAGAGTATTGTCAGATTAACTTTCCTGAAGTACTCCTATCATCACAACAGTGTCCATTTTCAAGTTTTTGTTGTCTTTTATTTAAGCTACTGTTTACTGAGAATTTACTATGTACCATTAATTCACTACTAAGCACCTGACATACATTATCACATTTAACCCTCTTAACAGACTCCTTGTTCAATTGTGTACTTTAACTTAGCAAAATAAGTAACTTGTCCAATGTCGGAAGTTAAATGGCACAGCTAGGGCCTGGAGCATTTTAACAACTATTCCGTAGAACACCTTAGCCTGACATTCATATGGCTCCCCTTGCCTTAGTCCTAGAATACTTTTTCTAATTTCTTTCTTCCCTCCCAACTTCTGAATCAAACTACTTGCTACTTCTCATATAAGCCCTGCAATTTCCCACCTCCTTTGGGAAGTGCCCACATTCCCAAAGGAAGTTTATTAATAGTCAACTCTTACAGCACGTATTTTGTGTACTGTTTTTGTCATTAAACTTTGACATACAATTTCTTATACCCAGAAAACACCTTCTCTTCAATTTTTTGTCTGTTAAGATTTTCTTCTTCCATCAAGTATTCTAAAACCTTCCTTAATTTTGCCTGTCCTCTCCCTCCCCTACAAACTACCCTTCTAGGGTACTTAATCTATGCCTTCACTGTAGCATTTATTTTCTACCTTGAAATCAGAATGTTTATTAATTGCAAGACCCCTGAGGCAGAGTTTGTAACTGATATTTGATGAGTTCATAATATATAAAATATATTTTGCTATATTGTGCTATATACAAATATTTTTTGAATGAAAATCTCTTTAATCAAAGAACTACTTACTAGGAGAGAGGAGGGTTGTGCCTTCTATGAATGTCCTCTCATCCAAGTACTAACCAGGCCTGATCCTGCTTACCTTCCAAGATCAGACGAGATCAGGCACAGTCAGGGTGGTATGGCCATAGAGGAATGTTCTCATTCATAAATTTTACAAATACAGTTAAATCGATATGGATTGCTGGAAAATGGAGAGCTGGCACTTAAACCTAAAATTCATTCTAAGAACAGAGTATCATTTATCAGAGAGATGCATATGAGGCTGGGTTCCAGTCATTCTTCTATTAAATTAATACTTTCCTTTAAATAAATGAGAAGAGTAATTGTTTCTGTTTAAATCTCTCTCCTTGGGACAATGTTCCCAAGACGGGAAAAACTATAAATTCTGATAGAATGAAGAAATAATAAACAGAAAGAAAAAGTAGAAGAACCTTAAGAGAAATATATTTACAAAATACAGATATTCTTTTTTTTTTTTTTTTTTTTTTTGAGATGGGGGGGGCCTACCTATCGCCCAGGCTGAAGAGGATTAGCACAATTAGCTCATTGCAGCCTCAAACTCCTGGGCTCAATCAATCCTTCTGCTTCAGCCTCCCAAGTAGCTGGGACTACAGGTGCATGCCACCATGCCTAGTTAGTTTTATTTTATTTTCTGTATAGAGTCTTCCTATGTTGCCCAGGCTTGTCTCAAATTCCTGGGCAAAGGGATCCTCCTGCCTCAGCCTCTCAGGGCACTGGATTGGGGGCATGAGCTGACATGTATGCAGGCATTAATTTATTTATTTATAGTATTTCTCTGTTGCCCAAGCTGGAGTGCAGTGGCTTGATCTCAGCTCACTGCAACCTCTGCCTCCTGGATTCAAGCAATTCTCCTGCCTTAGCCTCCAGAGTAACAGGCACCCGGCACCACATCGGGCTAATTTTTTTTTTTTTTTTAAATAAAGATGGAGTTTCACCATGTTGGTCAGGCTGATCTTGAACTCCTGACCTCAGGTGATCCATCCGCCTTGGTCTCCAAAGTGCTTGGATTACAGGCGTAAGCCACAGCACCCGGCCAATTTTTTGTATTTTTAGTAGAGACAGAGTTTCACCATATTGGCCAGGCTGGTCTCAAACTCCTGATCTCAAGCAATCTGCCCACCTTGGTCTCCCAAAGTGCTGGGATTACAGGTGAGAGCCACTGCCCCAAGTCTGGCCCTACTTATTTAAAAGTAGTCCATTATTTTTTACTTTCATTTACTTTGCGCTAAAGTAAAAAAATATAGCAAAGAGAAACAGGGTACACATACATAGAAATAGGGCATGTGTATATGCTATATATACATACATAAAACATTCAAGGTACCATTTATGACAATGTTAAAAATTAAAATCAGCCGGGCACAGTGGCTCACACCTGTAATCCCGGCGCTTTGGGAGGCTGAGGCAGGCAGATCACTTGAGGCCAGGAGTTTGAGACCAGCCTGACAAACATGGTAAAAACCTGTCTCTACCAAAAATACAAAAATTAGTCAGGCATGGTGGCATGCGCCTGTAGTCCCAGCTACTCAGAAGACTGAGGCAGGAAAACTGCCTCAACTCCCAAGAAGTGGGAGGTTGCAGTGAGCATAGATCATGCCACTGTACTCCAGCCCGGGAAACAGGGCAAGACTCCATTTCAAAAAAGGGTGAAAATTGGGCTAGGCACAGTGGCTCATGCCTGTAAATCCCAGTACTTTTTGGGAGGCTGAGGCAGACGGATCATGAGGTCAAGAGATTGAGACCATCCCGGCCAACATAATGAAACCCTGTCTCTACTAAAAATACAAAAATTAGCTGGGCAAGGTGGTGCACACCTGTAGTCCCAGCTACTGGGGAGGCTGAGGCAGGAGAATTGCTGAACCCAAGAGGTGGAGACTGCAGTGAGCCAAGATCACACCACTACACTCCAGCCTTGTGACAGAGCAAGACTCCATCTCCCCCCCAAAAAAAAGGTTAAAATCATCCAAACAAACTTCCTTAAAAAAAAAAATGATTAAAGCAAATAATCCATAATAGAATAACTTATTAAGAACTATTATTTTGTTATTAAGGAGCTAATGGTATCAAGGCTGTCTGAAGGTTAGGCATGGTGGTTCATGCCTTTAATCCCAGCACGTTGGGAGGCTAAGGTGGGTGGATCACTTGAATCAAGGAGTTAGAGAACAGCCTTGGCAATATAGTGAGACCCCATCTCTACATAAAGTGTGAAATACAGCCAATTGTGGTGGCATGTGCCTATAGTCCCAGCTACTTGGGAGGGTGAGGCAAAAGGATCACCTGAGCATGGGGACGTCAAGGCTGCAGTAAGCTGTCACACCACTACACTACAGCCTGGGCAAAAGAGTGAAACTCTGTCTCAAAATACAAAAACATAAAACAAAATACAAATACAATGGCAATCTGAAACAAACCATGCAAATTTAAGGTTCCATGACTAGCCTCCTACCTATCCTCATCAAAATCTTTTCCATACAGTTATGAACAAACAGCTCAATCCCCAGAAGGATATAGTGATGGCTCTAACTTCATCAACTTTTTTTTTTTTTAAGAGATATTTTGTCATATTGCCCAGGCTGGTCTCAAGCTCCTGAGCACAGGCAATCCACCCACCTCAGCCTCCCAAAGTGCTGAGTTTCCAGGCATGATCCACTATACTCAGCCCATAATCAACTCTTAAAGCATTTATTTTCTGTACTGCTTATTTTGCCATTAATCTGTCATACCCAGCACTGCCATATATTATCCATTTTTTTTTTTTTTTTTCAGATAGGGTCTGACTCTGTGGCCCAGATTAGAGTGCAGTGGTGCAATTTCAGCTCAATGCAACCTCAGCTTCCCAGGCTCAAGCAATCCTCCCATGTTCAGCCCTCCCAAGTAGCTGGGACTACAGGCAAGCGCCATCATGCCTGGCTAATTTTTTTATTTTTGTAGATACGGGGTTTCACCATGTTGCCCAGGCTGGTCTCAGGAACTCATGGGCTCAAGTGATCCTCCCGCCTCAGTCTCCCAAAGTGCTGGACATTCAGGCATGAGCCACCAGCCCTGGCCTTTTATCAAATATTTATGTATTAATATGAGTACCTTATCTTCCCAACTAGACTGCAAATATTCTATAGAATTCCAATATACTGGTAATGGCTCTGAGAGCCCTGTATAGTGCTATGTATGTTCATATCGGAAACTCAATACCTGCTACATTATTTTGTTTTTTTGAGACAAGTTCTCACTTTGTTACCCAGGTTGGAGTGCAGTGGCACAATCGCGGCTCACTGCAGCCTTGACCTCCCAGGTTTAAGCAATCCTCCTGCCTCAATCCCCACAAGTAGCTGGGACTACAGGCGCCCACCACCACAGCCAGCTAAGCTTTTGTATATGTGGTACAGACAGGGTTTCACCACATTGCCCAGACTAGTTTCAAACTCCTGAGCTAATGCAATCCACCCACCTTGGGCTCCCAAAGTGCTAGAATGACAGGAGTGAGCCAGCACACCTAGCCCATTATTAAACTTTTATGGATGAGTACCTTATCTTCCCAACTAGATTGCAAATATTCTACAGAACTCAAATCTACTAGTAATCGCTCTGAGAACCCTGCACATTGCTATCTATGTATGCTCATATTAGAAACTCAATACATTTTGCAGTAAATTTGAAGATTTAAATACTAGATATGATGGGAAGAGAAAAACCACACCTACTGCCAAACATTTAATAGCTCAAGAGAGATTTTTCCCAAATTCTCTAATGACAATTAGAATGAAGTAGTTAAGAACTGATGCAAATAGGCCGGGCACGGTAGCTCATGCCTGTAATCCCAGCATTCTGGGAGACCAAGGCAGGTGGATCAATCATGAGGTCAGGAGTTTAAGACCAGCCTGGCCAAGATGGTGAAACCTGGTCTCTACTAAAAATACAAAAAATTAGCCAGGCATGGTGACAGGCACCTGTAATCCCAACTACTCAGGAGGCTGAGGCAGGGAATTGCTTGAACCCGGGAGGCAGAGGTTGCAGTAAGCCAAGATCACGCCACTGCACTCCAGTCTGGGTGACAGAGCAAGACTCCGTCTCAAAAACAAAAACAAAAGAAATGATGCAAATAATCACTACCTTGGAGACAGCAATGTTTTTACACACTCTGTATAATGGGCCCCTGATATACAACTTTTGTGTTGCATATGTGTTGTATGTATAATGGTGTAACACACAATTATGTGTGTATAAATACATATTTTTTTAAAAAAGCAAATAGTTCCATAAAACCTACTATGAAGAACAATTCAATGTCCTACCTCCTCCATCTGAGTTCTGCCTAGAGACCACTTTTTTTTTTTTTTCCTTTTTTTAATTTATTTTTTCTTTTTTTTTTTTAAGACGAGGTTTCACCATGTTGGTCAGGGTGGTCTTGAACTCCCAATCTCAGGTGATCGGCCCGCCCTGGCCTCCAAAAAGACCATTTTTAACTCTTTCAGTTGTTTCTTCTTAAACTTACCTTCGTATTTCTAGTAACATGTATAGAAAAAGGCTGTATTTACAAAATATGTATGTATGTACTATATATACATACATGCCATTTGTTGTGTTTTTTCCAGTTATCTGCTGATCATTTCTTATGGAAAATGAGTATTTAGCTCTCTGTCATAGTATATTTCCCTCTCCGACAAGTTGTGTCTAACTTTTTAGTTGAATCACTAATACATCCTATGAAAGGTAAGTAAGTATCAGGACTCCAAAATCACTAAGCCAAGTAAAAAGTAAGGCTGGGAACTATGGTAAACAAACCTGTCTTCCAGTTTTTTCCTAAATAAGATAGCTACAAGGATAAAAAGCTACATAGCTCCCTCACCATTTGCCCACAAGGGAATTCCTTGTGGGTAAAGGACAGACAGAACTCAGTCATCCCTCTGAGGTTCACCTGAGACAAATGCGTATCTGATTGCTTCCTCTGCTCTATTATTTATGTAAAAATGCAGATTCACTGGGCCAGACTAAGTTGTGTATTCAGTGGAAGACTGACCAAGGACTGAAAAGAATGAAACCATTTATCTCTTAACTACTTATGGGCCCCCCCAACCCCCAACCTTCTCCCCGCCAACTCTTAACAACTGGAAGTGCCCACTTCAAGCTGTTCCACCTTACTGGATCAAACCAATGTACATACTAATGTCTCATGTCTCCCTAAAATGTATAAAAAGCAAGCTGTACCCCAATCACCTTGGGCACCTGTTGTCAGGACCTCCTAAGGCTGTGTTACAGGCACGTCCTTAGTCTTGGCAAAATAAAGTTTCTAAATTGACTGAGACCTATCTCAGACATTTTGGCTTCACAATCCCCACATTCCCTGGTAGAAGACTCAATATATTTTTTAATGTATACATTCAAACAAATCAAGTAACCTATCAGTTTCAAGAGTGTGCACGTGTGTACGTGTGTGTGTGTGTGTGTGTGTCCATTGTTTCTGGACCCCTATGTCCTCCTACTCTATGTTCAATTTTTTTCTTTCTGCCCATATCCACTCATCACCCTTCTCCATCTGTTCCAGGTCCAAGAAGGCTGACTCTATAGACTGCATTACCTATATTCTCTTGTCCTCTGGCTTCCAGTCAATGGAAATGAACTACTGGGGAAGAAGGAAAGATTGGATGTGTTCAGTATTCTTTCAGCTTCTATTGTTTAGCATAGGTTATGTTCCTCTAAGGCCACAATTCATATCACGTGGCCCCACTTATACAGTATAGCCCTGGTAAATTCCAGTATCAACTCCCTCCCTTGCACCTTCAGTCCTAGGTTTAGAAGGCTTCTTGCTGTTAAGCCTGGGGGTGCTTTACCATCCTTGTTTATTCACTTATCTCTGGACGTACCCTTGAGAGCAGGCCTTTCATTAAATTCTCTTCCATTACTGGGGTTGATTTTGCTACTGTTTCTTGCATGGAATCTGACAGAACCATGTTCCGACTAAACTCCTATAAATGTGCAGCACTTAGAGCCATCATCATTCCTTCATCCTCCCCCTGGGAAATTCCCCTCATCTCTCTTCTCTTTCTTCATCTACTCCCCTCTTGCTGGGAGCTCTCCAATAGCTTCCTGAGAAAGGGTACACGGAGGTAAATTTTTTTGATACCTTGATTTACTTGGCACTAGGGCAGATTATATCCTCTTTGAGGATCACATACTGTTTTTGTTTTTTTAAGACAGAGTTTTGCTTTTGTTGCCCAGGCTGGAGTGCAACAGTACAATCTCGGTTTACCTCAACCTCCACCTCACAGGTTCAAGTGATTCTCCTGCCCACGTAGCTGGGATCACAGGCATTCGCCACCACACCCGGCTAATTTTTCTATTTTTAGTAGAGATAGGGTTTCACCATGTTGGTCAGGCTGGTCTCAAACTCCTGACCTCATGATCCGCCCGCCTCAGCCTCCCAAAGTGCTGGGATTACAGGCGTGAGCCACTACGCCCAGCCGAGGATCACATATTCTTTTGCTTCCTTGAATCCAACCTGTCTCACAGCTTCTAATGACTTCTGGTTCTGCCTTTTTATTGTTCTCCCCAAGGAAATATTTACAGTAAGAGGGACCCTTTTCTTCCAGTATAGAATAGGGGGAAAATCACCACAGCATAAATATGTAAAAATTACTACTTTGGTATAGTGATTTTTTGTTTGTTTTTTTTGTATAAGGTTTTGTGTATCTGTGTGAGTCAACAATGATGTCCAGTGTTGGGAACAACATAGGAAAACAAACATTATATACTGCTGACTCTATAAAACTGTACAGTGTTTCTGAAGGGTAATTTTGCATCACCTACTGAAATTTAAAAATAAACCTTTGGGCTGGGTGCAGTGGCTCACGCCTGTAATCCCAACACTCTGGAAGGCCAATGCGGCTGGATCACCTGAGGTCAGGAGTTCGAGACCAGCCTGGTCAACATGGTGGAACCCCCGTCTCTACTAAAAATTCAAAAATTAACCAGGCATGGGGGTAGGCCCCTGTAATATCAGCTACTTGGGAGGCTGAGGCAGGAGAATTGCTGGAACCTGGGAGGTGGTGGTTGCAGTGAGCCGAAACCGTGCCATTGCACTCCAGCCTGGGTTAATAACAGCAAGACTCTGTATCAAAATAAATAAATAAATAAATACACCTTTGATTTATCTATTCCTCTTTCAGAAATTTATCCTATACAATATATTTCTGTAAGGATGTCCACTGTCACATTATTTATATGGATAGAGTATCCCTGATCAAAATATTCAAAATTCAGAACACTCCAAACACCAAAAGTAGAATAGGTGCTTAAATGCCCATCAGTCGAAAAGCTGAATAAATTATAGTAAAATCCACATAATGGAATACTGTGAAGCTGTTAAAGCTACACAGTCAAACAAGAAACATAGTAGCCACATGTGCATAGTGAGTACTTAAAATGTGGCTAGAGTAACTGAATTTTAAGTTTTATTTAATTTTAATTAACAAATTAAAAAACATACTTGATCCATTATTAGAAAACTTTTACATATTTTTCGAACAATTTGGGTATGTGAAACTACTTTTTCAGCTGTAAACTTAACAAAACCTAAATACAGTTCAAATATTTCTAATGAAAATTTATCCTTCTAATTGAGACAGGCCATGAGTATAAAATATACAATGAATTTCAAAGATTCCGTATTTTTAAAAAGATGTAGGCCAAGCTGGTGGTTAACATCCTTAATCCCAGCTTTTGGGTGGCCGAGGCAGGCAGACCATTTGAGGTCAGGAGTTCGAGACCAGCTTGGCCAACATGGTAAAATCCCATCTCTACTAAAATACAAAAATTAGCCAGGTGTGGTAGCGCATGCCTATAATCCCAGCTACCTGGAAGGCTGACGCATGTCTCAGAATCTCTTTAACCTGGGAGGCAGAGGTTGCAATGAGCCAAGATCGCACCACCGCACTCTAGCCTGGGCAACAGAGCAAGACCCCATCTCCAAAATAAGAAGGAAAGAAAAAAAAAAGAAAGTATCTCATTTTAAAAATTTTATATTTACTACATGTTGAAATGGTAATAATTTTCATATACCTTTATTGTATTAAATAAAATACACTGTTAAAATAATTTCACTGTTTCTTTTTACTTTTTTTAAATAGACTGGTCTTTTTACTTTTAAATGTGGCTACTAGAGCATGAAGCTCTTTATGAACTAACATGAAAAATGAAAAAAAGCAAGCTTCAGAGCAGTGTTTATACACCATCCCATTTTTATGAATATACATAGATGTTTATAAAGTTATTAACAAAATATTCAGAAGAATATATACAATATTGTTTTCAACTAATATCTCTGAAAAATGAGGATAACAGTTCCTGCTTTCCACTTTTGTACTACTTATATATCTTACAAAATATTCAGACAGAAAAAGTATGTGTTGCATTTATAATTTGAGGAAAAAACACAAAGATATTGCTTTTCTGAAAACAAACAAATATAGAAACTTTAAATTATAATTACTTCTTAAAGTCTGTAGAAAATAGCAGCAGTTGGCCGGTGCAGAGGCTAACACCTATCTGTAATCCCAGCACTTTGGGAGGCCAAGGTGGATGGATCACTTGAGGTCAGGAGTTTCAGACCAGCCTGGCCAACATGGTGAAACACCATCTCTACTAAAAATACAAAATTAGCCAGGCGTGGTGGCAGGCACCTGTAATCCCAGCTACTAGGGAGGCTGAGGCAGAAGAATTGTTTGAACGTGGGGGGCAGAGGTTGAAGTGAGCCGAGATTGTGCTGTTGCACTACAGCCTGGGCAACAGAGCGAGACTCTGTCTCAAAAAAACAAAACAAAACAAAATGGCAGGAACAAAAACCCTTTCAAGAGTTCTGGAACCTTTAAAAAAAGAAAAGTAATTGAAGTGTTCTCTCTCAAGCCCTAAACAATGTCATAAGCAGTGCAACAATAAAATAAGAATTTCTAAATAAATCACTTATGCGATCATTAGGGTCATGACTCTTTAGGAATTCCTCTACCACACAAATAGAAACATATTACATTTTTAATTTTAATATGTAAGAAAGCAGTTTACCAAAGGAATAAAAGATTATGTGAAAAATTCCAAAAGGGACCTCAAATACTTTAAAACATGATGTCAGGTTCATGATTCTGATGCATTTATTCTTTTTTTTTCTTCTTCTTTTTTCCTGAACATCTTTCTTGAATTAATTGCATTTATTCTTTCACCATGTTAATAACTCACAATGACAAGCTCTTAAAGAATCCCAATCACCAAACTCACGTGGCTATTGCTTTGCCCTCCACGTACTCCATGTAGATTTTCTCTATTCCCTTTAATCAATTACCTTCCCAGAAACAGGCATCTGAAGTGTCAGCTTGAAAAAAGCATCATAAGAGATTCCAACTTCTAACTTCAAGTGATTTACAGCTTACTAGAGAAAAAAGTATGTTCCAAAGGTTAGCAAATTAGTAGATAATTACCTTTACCTAGATGGGTCATTGGTATGCAAATCAAAAACACTGGCAATTAAAGCGGAGAGATAGTTTGCTTGTCACTGAAGAAATACCAAACGAGCATTTCAGAGTTATCAGAACTAATAAGGACTCATATCTGGTGCTATCTAAAAATTAAACTGAAGCAGTGAAAATAGAGAATATTTCAGGACCACAAGTGAGACTGTATCAGTAGAACAGGGAAAAAGAAAAATCTGATAAGAAAGGCAGGCTGACAAGAACACAAATGTCAACAGGTTTAGAGTACAATTAACTTTTATTATTGTAGTACTGCTGACTGAGGGTATGAGTAATGTTCTGATTTTGACCAGACACTCTTATAGGGGAGGAAAGCATATGAGGATATTCTTATAAACAAAAAATAAGAATAAAAGGTCAATCTATACGATTAATATACTACAAAATCTAACAGGAAGAAGAGTTCACTAAGCTAAAACTACCTTTTCATTCAACAAGGTAAGTACCCACTTGGTACAAAAAAACTTGGATGGTCATTGTCAAGAAAAAGTCTGCTGAGGCAGAATGCTTATTTTTAAAGAAACTTAAAATTGCCGGGCGCAGTGGCTCGCGCCTGTAATCCCAGCACTTTGTGAGGCCGAGGTGGGCGGATCACCTGAGGTTGGGAGTTTGAGACCAGCCTGACCAACATGGAGAAACCCCATCTCTACTAAAAATGCAAAATTAGCCAGGCATTGTAGCACATGCCTGTAATCCCAGCTACTTGGAAGGCTGAGGCAGGTGAATCACTTCAACCTGGGAGTTGGAGGTTTCGGTGAGCCAAGATTGTGCCATTGCACTCCAGCCTGGGCAACAAGTGCAAAACTCCGTCTCAAAAACAAAAAACAAAACAAAAAAACTTAAAATCTAGTATAGATATCAGATAAGTAAATAAACAAATAAAAAAACAATACAAGCTGGGCACAGTGGCTCATACCTGTACCCAGAACTTTGGGAGGCCAAGGCAGGTAGATCACCTGAGGTCAGGAGTTCAAGACCAGCCTGGCCAACATGGTGAAACCCCACCTCCACCAAAAATAAAAAAATTAGCTGGGCATGGTGGTGGGCACCTGTAATTCCAGCTACTCAAGAGGCTGAGACAGGAGAACCGCTTGAACCCCAGAGGCGGAGGTTGCAGCAAGCTGAAACCACGCCACTGCACTCCAGTCTAGGCAACAAGACCAAAACTCCATCTCAAAGAACAAAAAAAGAAAAAACCAATACAGTACTATTTGGTAAATGCCATACTAAAACTGTAGAAAATGTCACGGGAGTTACTTGTAGAGGAAGAGCATCCTAAGAAAACTTGCAAAGGCGGGAAAAGAATACAAGCCCCAAGAAAGACACAAAAGACATCCATTACTCAAAATGGGGGAAAAAAAAAGGAAACAAAATATTAACACAAACACACTGACATCAGTAAAATTAAACAAATACTTTATCCAAACATAAGATTTTTAATCACCATAATGAAACTGAACACTGGAAACTATGTCTTTTTTTTTTTTTCCTGACAGGGTCTCACCATTGTTGCCCTGACTGGAGAGCGGCAGCACGATCATGGCTCACCACAGCCTCCACTTCCTGGGCTTAGGTAATCCTCCCACCTCAGCGTCTCAAGTAGCTGGGACTACAGGAACGCACATCCAGTTAATTTTTTGTATTTTTTGTAGGTACAGGGTCCCACTATGTTGTCCAGGAGGGTCTGGAACTCCTGGGTTCAAGCAGTCCTATTGCCTCAGTCTCCCAAATTTAAAGCCTACTTTAAAATGTGTTGTGTAAATGACCTACTGAAAAACACCTCAGAGTAATTCTTGAGTCAAACTGAGAGTTAGCACAGTGGCCAACTCCCGTAATCCCAGCACTTTGGGAGGCGAAGGGGAGGATCACTGTAGGCCAGGAGTTGAAGACCAACTTGGGCAGCATAGTAAGACCTCATCTCTACAAGAAATAAAAATAAAATTAGCTAGGTATGATGGTGCATGCCTATTTGAGCCCAGGAGTTGAAGGCTGCAGTGCGTTATGATCATGCTGCCATATTCCAGCCTGGGTGATAGAGTAAGACCCTGTCTCTTAAAAAAAAAAAAAAAAAATAAAAAAAAAAAAAACAAAAATAATTTGCTTGAACAGTCCCAGAACTCAGAAAGCCACTTTACTTACTATTACTGGTTTATTATAAAGGATACAACTCAGGAATAGCCAAATGAAAGAGATGCAAAGAGCAAGGTTTAGGGGGATGTGGTGGAGCTTCCATGCCTTCTTCCAGTTAAACCAGCCTCCCAGCACCTTGAAATATTCGCCAATTCAGAATCTCTCCAAACACTGTTATTTAGGATCTTTTATGGAAATTTCATCAGATAAGCATGATTAAATTACTGGCCATTGGTGACTGGCTATCTCTAGCCCCTCTTTGCTTTCCCAGAGGTTGGAGGTACGGCCCCATGCCTTGGTCTTTCTGGCAACCAGCCCCCTAAGCTGAAGCTATCTAGCGGCCTGCCAAGAGTGGATTCATTTAAACGAAAGATGCTCTTGGCTGGGCGCAGTGGCTCACATCTGTAATTCCAGCACTTTGGGAAGCCCAGGAAGGCACATCACAAGGTCAGGAGTTCGAGACCAGCCTGGCCAACATGGTGAAACCCCATCTCTACTAAAAACACAAAAATTAGCTAGGCATGGTGGCAGGTGCCTGTAATCCCAGCTACTCAGGAGGCTGAGGCAGGAGAATCGTTTGAACCTGGGAGGTGGAGGTTGCAGTGAGCCAAGATGGTGTGCCACTGCACTCCAGCCTGGGCAACAGGGCCAGACTCTGTCTCAAAAAAAAAAAAGAAAGAAAGAAAATAGAAAAAAGGGTTAACAACTTCTATAATAAAAGCTACGACAAATACAATTAAGAGACAAATAGAAATATTGGAAAATGATTCCCAACAAATATGACAGAATATATGCATGTGCACACACCATGCATACACACACACAGCTGTCTCAAAAAAAAAAATTAAAAGATGCTCTTATCACCCTCATTCAAACAAAAGACTCTCTTTTCACTTCTATGCTTAAGGAAATTCCAAGAAATTCAGACGCTCCAGGTCAGTTGCTAGGGACAAAGACCAAACATATATTTCTTATTATATCACAGCCATAGTAGGTGCTGAGATACTAAGACAAAAAAACACAACCCCTACCCTACCCTTAAGGAGCTTATTTACAATTTACAGGCTCAAAGTTCTTCACTTTAATTCAAGTACTTTTTTTTTGAGACACGTTCTCATTCTGTTGCCCAGGCTGGAGTACAATGGTGCCATCATGGTTCACTGCAGCCTCTACCTCCCAGGCTCAAGCAATTCTCTCGCCTTAGCCTCCCAAGTAGCTGGGACTTCAGGCGCACACCATCGTATCCAGCTAATTTTTGTAATTTTTGTAGAGATGGGGTCCCACTGTGTTGCCCAGGTTGGTCTCAAACTCCTGGGCTCAAGCAGTCCTCCTTCCTCGCCCTCCCAAGGCGTCGAGATTTCAGGCATGAGCCACTGAGCCCAGCCTCATGCACATTTCTAAAACACTAGGTAAAGTGGAAAATGGCTTTCATCAAAAAGTTTCTAATCTTACCAAAAAGACAATGTTAAAATAAGTCTTAAGGCAGGCTATCTTATACATAAAGCAGAAAAGCCAAGGGCTTTGGGATCACATAAAATGAATTCAAATCCCTTCTATCACTTATAATAGAACTATGGATAAAATGTTTAATCTCTCTGAGCCTCAATTTCCTTATATGTAAAAAGGAGAATGCTGACAATGAACTTAAAATGTACTGTTAATATTAAAGAAATATATACAAAGGATACAGCATAATGCATAACACATTAACAGACACAGCAAGGAATACAAGTCTGGGTAAGAGGGAAAAGCAGAAAGTATTGTGATTTGGTCAAACAAATTATCAATCTTGCTATAAATTTTAAGTATAAAAGGATAAGGTATAAAATATAGAAGGATAAGATTCCTTTAAGATGCCTACAAAAAGTATAAAATTTATTTTCATTAAGTATGTACTGACTACCCTTATGCAAATCACTATTGTGAAAAACATTTGCAGGTCATTTATATAGTAGATGAATCACCTGGATCAGTGGTTTGTATCTGGGGTTCATGACCTAATTTCCATGAATCTCTGCATATTCTATGAACAGTATGTGTGTTTCAGAGGAAGGACCCAGATGACTATCAGTCACAAAACAACCTGTTTAATACTATAATTTTTTGTTTAATATTAGACAGTTAAATTTGCATGTCCAGTATACATAAACTGGAGTTCATACAGTTTTCAATGTGAGACAATGTGATTTCCAATACTAAGACAGAAGAACCACTGTTTAAAGCATAACTTATTTTCTTCCAGATCTTTTTGGTCCATAAATATTTGAGTGTCTAGTACTTCAGAGCATAAATGAACATCAAACGATAGTCACAGCCCTCAATTACAGATTGAGTTACAAAAAAGAATAATGCATACTGTTCTAAAATTTTAAGAACTAAAATTTAATTGCCAATAGGAGGGTATGGAACGTTCCTAGAGGAAGGAAGAGTAGGTGACCAAGCTGAATTAAATGAAATGATGAACAGTCTCTTGGAAAAAGGTCTATTTACATCAGTGGTTTTCAAATTGTAGGATATGACCCATTTGTGTGCCATAAGATGGCTCTAGTGAATCTCAATCAACTTCAAAAAAACCAAAATAGAACAGCTTTATCTTAATAGAAACTCAGAAGAAACAACTTTCTGAAGCTTTACTTATATTTCAAACATAAGATAAAAATTAGTATCTAAATATGGATACTCTTTTAAGTACAAGCAAGTCCCAACAGAGCACCTAGTTCACTACATTCGTAAGAAGCAGTCAATCATGTTAAATGAATGAAGTCTTAAAGGCACTTCTAAAACACACAAGCAAAATACAGAATGCCTACTTCTTACATCAAAACAATGTATTTTAGGTGACATTCTCAAATCTTTTCTGTGACAATGTAAAACTCTCAAAATATAAAATTATATTTTGACACAAAATTCTCAATTTTTATGTCAAGTTTCGCACAATATTGTGAAGCCAAGGAATTATATCAAAAAAGCATAATTCAAGACCACTATAAACATGTAATTAAAATTTCTAATATATGAACTTATTAGCTATACTACAAACTGTAAAAAACCTGACTCTCCTTAATTATTCATATCTGTTGGTTTGTGACAAAGCACTGTGCACTGTTGAAACAAAGAGTGAATAAGTGAGTATTTTTTAAGTATGTGTCAGACATTTTGCTAGGTGCTTTCCATATCTTAATTTTTTCCTTCATCTTTCAAGGTGGTTACATGTCTTAGGTGAGAAAAATGAGGCCTAGCCTAGAATTACAGCATAAATACCCCAAGGCTCCTTCTACTACATGACTACAATTACTGTCATTTCTCCTACTGATTTTTTGCCTTAAAATATTGGTATGAGGCCGGGCATGGCGGCTCACTCCTGTAATCCCAGTACTTTGGGAGGCTGAGGCGGTCAGATCACCTAAGGTCAGGAGTTCAAGACCAGCCGGCCAACATGGTGAAAACTTGTCTCCACAAAAATACAAAAATTAGCTGGGCATGATGGCAGGTGCCCATAATCCCAGCTACTCGAGAGGCTGAGGCAGGAGAATCACTCAAACCCAGAAGGCTGAGGTTGCAGTGAGCCACGATTGCACCATTACACTCTTGCCCAGGCAACAGAGTGAGACTCTTGTCTCAAAAAAAAAAAAAAAAAAAAAAAAAAGTTGGTATGCAGGCCAGGCTTAGTGGCTCATGCCTATAATCTCAGCACTTTGGGAAGCCAAAGTAGGAGGATCACTTGAGTCAAGGAGTTTGAGACCAGCCTGGGCAACACAGTGAGACCCCATCTCTATTTCAAAAAAATAAAATACAAACATTGGTATGTAAACTAAGACCAGAGGTCAAATCAGGCACATCTTATTTTTGTAAGTTTTATTGGAAAACAGTCATGCTCGTTTGTTTGGCTACCTCTGCACTCTAACAACAGAACTGAGTACTTGCAACAGGGACAATATGGCCTACAAAACTAAAATATTTACAGAAAGTTGTCAAACCTGCCTTAAAGGAGCAAAAAACGCCAAGAACCTTAGAGGCCCAAAAACTTCAACGTTTAGGGTCTTTGAGACTATTAACTGAAGAAGAAACTATAAAATTGTATGAGACAGAAAGCCAAATTGTTTCAATTTTTATGTTATATCATGATTAGCCCAAATTTATACTAAAAAGCTTGATTTAGGAAGTTACTGTTTCATAATTAAACTGTTACCTGGCGGGGTTCAGTGATACACCAGTAATCCCAATGACTTGGGAGGCTGAAGTAGGAGAGTCACTTGAGCCTAGGAGTTCGAGGCTACAGTGAGTTAAGATCATGCCATTGTACTCCAGCCTGGGTGACAAGGCAAGATCCCATCTCTAAATAAAATAATTAACTAAAATAAAAATGAACTGTCTTCTGTAGCTTGAACTGATGAAGGAAAAAATCTCACAATTCAAAATATATTTAATGAGCATGTGTCATGCATCCACATTTCTTATGAAGGCTCAAAACAAAATGGCACCTGGCTTTTTCTTACTAGCATTTTATTTTATTTTTCACTTCGCACTTTTTGATTTAATGTATTTATTGAGTCAGGTGTGGTGGCATACATCTATAGTCCCAGTTAGTGTGGTGGCTGAGGCAGGAGGATCACTTCTGCCCAGGTGTTCAAGTCCACCCTAGGCAACACAAGTAAGACCTCTTAAAAAAAAAAAATTTACTGAAATGATTCTACTCTGTACTCTAACTAAGCTGAACATTTATGTGATTAACCAAGAGTCTATATTTGATTTTCTGGTATGAGGAAGGAGTTTGCTTTTATTTTAAAACTTCCATGGTTTTCATTCTAAGTAAAAACCTCCAAATCATATCATTTTATCTTCATTCAAAATACAATTCATTATCCAGGTCCATTTATTCATTCACTTGAGACAGAGGTCTCTCTCTGTCACCCAGGCCAGTCTTGAACTGAGCTCAAGCAATCCTCCTGCCTCAGCCTCCTGAGTAGCTGGGATTACAGGCATAAAACACCATGTCTAGCTTCTCCAAGTCCATTTGAACAACTTATCTAAACTACCAAACATGAAGAATGTTTGGTTACAGTCACACAAATAATATTTTCTTTCTTCAATTGGTAATTTTCAAAAAAAAATTTTTAGGGACCAGGTCTCACTGTGTTGCCCAGGCTGCAGTGCAGTGGCTATTCAAAGGTGTGATCCTAGAGCACTGCAGCCACCTGGGTTCAAGCAATTCTCTCATTTCAGCCTCCTGAGTAGCTGGAACTACATACAGTATGCACCACCACACCTGGCTCTCATTTAGCAATTTTAAATAAAAGTCCTCCAATAACAAACTCTAGAATAAATCAAGAAAATTTAAATCCTCCTAACATGTAAAACGCTTGAGCCCAGGAGTTCAAGACCAGCCTGGGCAACATGGCAAAGCCCTGTCTCTATTAAAAATACAAAAAATTTGCTGGCAATGGTGGCACCCATCTGGGGTCCCAGCTACTCAAGAGGCCGGGATGGGAGAATCACCTGAGCCCAGAAAGTTGAAGTTGCCATAAGCCATGTTGCACCACTGTACTTTAGCCTGGGGACAAAATGAGGCCCTATTTTTTTTTTTTTTTTTAAAGTGAACCAGATAAAGATGCTACTTCTCACCTCTCCTATTCGACATTCTCAGTGGAAGTTCTAGCCAAGTCAATATGGTAAGTTAGGGAAAAGAAATAAAAGGCATACAGACTAGAAAGAAAAGTTTTAACATGACTGTCTACTTAACAGATTCCAAAAAAAATTATTAAAAAAAGAAAAACCCCTAGAGCTAATAAATGAGTTTAGCAAAAGGTTAGGATAAGTCAATATACAAAAATTAATTTCTATATACTATCAGTGATCAAGGGGAATCTGATTTTTTGAAATTATCATTTACAATAGGACCAAAAAATTACTTAGGTATAGACTTAATAAAGTATTTGTAAGATCTGCCTATTGAAAACTACAACACTCACCTAAGTGGACAGAAATAGCATGTTCACAGAGCAGAGAACTCAAATTGTTAAGAGTCAATTATCTTCAGGTTGATATCTAAGTTAAACACAATCTCAATCAAAATCCCAACAGACACTTTGGAGGCCAAGGCGAGCAGATCACCTGAGGTCGGGAGTTCAAGACCAGCCTGACCAACATGGTGAAACCCTGTCTTGAAAAAAAATAAAATAAAAAATCCCAACAGAATGTATGAATCATCAACAAGATAATTCTAAATATTATAAGAATATTTAGAAAGATATTCTAAATATTTCTAAAGATATCCTGAAGAAAGGCAAAGGAACTAAAAATAGCCATAACAATTTTGAAAAATAATACAGTTGGAAGAGTCACATTACCTGATGTGAAGACTTATTTTTAAGCTATAGTAGGCCAGGCACAGTAGCTAACATCTATAATCCTAGCACTTTGGGAGGCTGAGGTGGGAGGATTTCTTGGGCTCTGAGGCTCGAGACCAGCTTGAACAACATAGGGAGATCCTGTCTCTACAAAAAAATTTTAAAAATTGGCCTGGTGTGGCAGCACACACCTATAGTGCCAGCCACTGCGGAGAGTGGGAGGATGGCTTGAGCCCGTGAGGCTGAGGCTGCAATGAACCATATTCACACCACTGTACTCCAGCCTGCGTGACAGAGTGAGACCCTGTCTTAATTTTTTTTTTTTTTAATAATACAGCCTGGGCAACATAGCAAGACCTCATCTCTACAAATAATTTTAAAGATTAGTCTGGTGTGGTGGTGCCTATGGTCCCAGATACTTGGGAGGATCACTTGAACCTGGAAGGTCAAGGCTCTAGCAAGCAGAGATCGCACCACTACATTCCAGCCTGAGTGACCGAGACCCTGTCTCTAAATTAAAAAAAATAAAAAGAATAGACAAAATAGATCAATTGAACAGTCCATAAACAAACCCACACAAATGTAGTCAAACAGTTTTTAACAAAGAGACAAAGGCAATTCAAATGAGAAAAAGATCGCGTGATTTCAACAAATAGTCATAGAATAACTGGACAAATAAATAAATCTCAACCTGTACTTCTCTCATTTTATACAAAAATAAACTCAAAATGGAACATAGATCTAAAAATAAAATTACAATATAAAACTTGGAAAACAAAATAGGAGAACAATCTCTCTGACCCTGGGTTGAACAAAGAGTTCTTAGATAGAATATCCAAATTTTAAAAATAACTTGGTCTTTCTCAAAATTTAAAACTTCTATACTTCAAAAGTAATGAAATATAGAAGTTATGAGGATGAAAAGGCAAGCCAGATTGGAAGAAAACCTTTGTAAATCACTTACCTGACAAAAGATAAAAGACTATAAAGAATTTTCGGGGCAGTGGCTCATGCCTATAATCCCAACACTTTGGGAGGCTGAGGCAAGACAATCACTTGAGCCCAGGAGTTCTTTTCTTTCTTTCTTTTTTTTTTTTTTTTTTAATTGTTTTTCAGATTCAAGGCCTTTGAAGAGCCCAGGAGTTCTGAGACCAGCCTGGGAAACATAGTGAGACCCCATCTCTAATAATAATAACAATAATAATAATAAACAACTCAGCAATTAGAAAATCCAATTTAAAAATGGGCAAAAGGTTCGAACACTTTATCAAAGAAGATATACAGATGGCAAATAAGCACATGAAAAAATGCTCAACATCCTTAGTCATGGGGGAAATGCAAAGAAAAATCACAGTGAGATGCTATTAGAATGGCTAAATCTAAAGATTGACCATACCAAGTGCTGATGTGAATGTAAAGCAACTGGACCTCTCATATATTGCTGGTGGAAATGTAAAGTGGTTCAGCCACTTCAAACACAGCTTGACTGTGTATTAGTTACCTATGACAACGTAACAAATTGCCACAAATTTAGTGGCTTAAAATAACATATATTATTTTACAGTACTATAAGTTAGAAGTCTGGCATATGCCTCCCTAGGCTAAAATTACTCGCAGGGTTGCTTTCTTTTCCAGAGGCTCTAAAGAGTAATCCATTTCCTAGCCTCTTCCAGATTCTAGAGACCACTCACATTCCTTCGTTTGTGGCCTGCTCTCCTCTATCTTCAAAGTCAGCAATCCTGCACTTCTCTGACGCTGCTTTCATTGTTACATCTTTTTTTGATGCTACTCTTTCGCCTCTTTCCTTTTTAAGATTCTTGTGATACAGTGGGACCACCTGAATAGTTCAAAATAATCTCCCTATTTTAAAGTCGTTCTGATTAGCAACCTTAATTCGCTTTGCCATGTAACCAAACATATTCATAGGTTCCAGGGATTAGGATATCTTGGAAGACCTTTATTAGGTCTACCACAGACAGGTCTTTTAATAAAATTAGGCTAAACCTACCATATTCCATTTATAGGTACTTAAGAGAAAGACTTAGGTTGACACAAAACCTGTTTGCAAAGATTTACAACAACTTCATTCAGTCACAAAAACCTGAAAACAAATGTCCTTCAACAGGTTAATGGATAGGTGATGGAACTAACTGTTGCTTGGTAGTTGCATAACTCTCTGAGTTTGAATTGTACAATGAAAATAGTTAATTTCATTTCATGTAAATTAGAGTTAAAAATTTTTTAAAGAAAGGAAGCAATTACATTTCTCATCCATCAGATTAGCAAAAATGTTTAAATTTTACAATGCCAACTGTAGGCAAGGATGCGAAGCCACAGTCACTCATTCATTCAGGTAGGTATACAAACATTCTAGGAAAGCCACCACACATGTGCTCAAGGAAACATGCACAAAGATATTTATTAAACATTGTTTGAAATATTAGAAAACTGAAAACTCTTCAGTAGGGGAACGCATTGCGGTTAGTGGTTACTAAAAAAGAAAAGGGAAAAAATGCATGAGAGAAAGAATCAACCCTGCCCGTTAAGTGATTTGGAGAAGACAACTACTTACTGGTTTATTTAACACTAAAACATCCTAAGTGCACTGAACTTAGAATATGGAGACAAGCATTTTAGTATATGCATGTAGCTCCAAGTCTGCCATTTACTAGCAGTCAGACTATGGATTACTGAACTCCTGCAAGTCTCTCTTTTTCATGGAAAATGAAGAGGTTAGACTATATAACCACTAAGATTACTTCCAACTCAATGATCCTATGATTGAGTAAGAATATGATAAAAAATTATATTCCATTTACAGGTACTTAAGAGAAACAAAGACTTAGGTTGACACAAAACCTATTTGCAAAGATTTACAGCAACTTTATTCCATCACAAAAACCTGAAAACAACTCAAACGTCCTTCAACAGGTTAATGGATAGGTGATAGAACTAACTGCTGCACTTCTAGCAGTGGCTCTTGCCTGTAATCCCAGAACTTTGGGAGGCCAAGGTGGGTGGATCACCTGAGGTCAGGAGTTCGAGGCCAGCCTGGCCAACATGGCCAAACCCTGTCTCCAATGAAAATTCAAAAATTAGCAGGGTGTGGTAACCAGGGCCTGTAGTCCCAGCTACTCAAGATGCTGAGGCAGGAAAATCGCTTGAACTCAGGAAGTGAAGACTGCAGTGAGCCCAGATCATACCACTGCACTGCAGCCTGGGTGCAACAGAGCAAGACTCTGTCTCACAAAAAGAAAAGAAAATTATATTCTAAAGCACATATGCCAAGATAGTATTTTTTCTAGACACCCTGAAATCAGAAAATATCAGAGAAATGGGGAATCTCAGTATTATATAAAATTAATGAAATTTCTTGGACTGTCTGATAAAATTTTATTTAAATTTTTTTCATAACATAGCCCTCAGGAGATCCTGAGAACACGTGCCCCTGTGATGAGATTTTTAATCAAGATTATAATTCTAGATCATGTAAAAACCAAACCCACTGTATGACTTGGGTCACCCTCAGGTAGAACTTATATATTCTCTCCCGTTTTAACATTCTAAAACAAGTTAATGTTAATCAAACCACCTTCACTTGTCAAGTTCAAGTCTGTCTAGCCAAAAAACCATTCAGACACCTAGTAAAACTTACTCGATTTTTTTTTTTTTTTTTGAGACAGAGTCTCGCTCTGTTGCCCAGGCTCGAGTGCAGTGGAGTGATCTCAGCTCACTGCAACCTCCATCTCCTGGTTTCAAGCAATTCTCCTGCCTCAGCCACTCGAGTAGCTGGAATTACAGACCTATACCACCACACCCGGCTAATTTTTTTGTATTTTTAGTAGAGATGGGGTTTTGCCATGTTGACCAAGCTGGTCTCGAACTCCGGACCTCATATGATCCACCCGCATCGGCCTCCCAAAGTGCTGGGATTACAGGCGTCAGACACCGCACCGGGCCAAATTCACCAGATTTTTAAAGATAAAATAATGAATTGCTTTTCCTATTTTTGCCTGTTTCATCTATAAATTTCTTACATTATAATTTAAAAGCTCACCCTGCTGCAAATAGAAAGCTTATAAAGTCTATCCACAATGTACTATGTCCACGGGGATCTAGTAAAAATCGGCAGTTCATAATTCAAGAAAGCTTACTTAATAACTTTCATTACCACCAATACTTATACTTCAAAGACACCAATAACCAACACGTCATTTGTTCCTATTGCAGAATTTAACAGGTAATTAACCTCCTGTATAATCCAAGAGCATAATTAGTAAACTATCATTAAAACATATTTTTAAAATCAGAAATATTAACACCTTTCACTGTGTCAGTCAAATCAAAATTTCACAATTTTTGTTCAACTGACTTTCCAAATCTAAATTCTTTCTATTGTAAACGAGTATGGAAACAAAACACACACTACATACTACATCTAAAAACTTACTAGCCATCAGATTTTAATTTTAGCATAAACTGTCAAGAAAAACCTTTCGACCGAAACCTACATTCCAAACACATTACTGTATATCAATCAAGTAAACAAGGTGAGCTATTATCTTTAGAAAGTTACATAATTTACTACAAAGATCATTTAAACCAACCTTCATTAAACGTAGGTTACAATTTACAGGCTTCAAAGTTCAACGTGCAAACTTAAATTATCAGAAACTATTAACAAAATTAGGCTTTTATTTAAAAGTGGTCACAAGGAAGCAGGAACTGTTTGCGTGTTTAAGAACGCAATGAGTAGCAGAATACCAGCAGCTGACTCAGGCAGAGGGACGCTGAATACTTTCTGACTTCTAAAGGAAAGCTCCCTAGTCGATTTCCCCGACCCGGCCGGGAGAGTCCCGCCGGTCGCGACCTCGGGGCCGGGGCGCAGGGGGAAGATCACTGCCCGCCGCGCCCCCCGCACCTCCGGCCGGGCCGGCTGTGGCCCGCGCCAAGGTGCATGCCCGGCCAAGGAGAAGGAGCGGGCACAGCGCAGGCAGCGTTGCTCCAAGGGACAAAGGGTGGGTTCACACCCTCCACGGCTACGGCTCCCGCGCCCAAGGAAGCCCGCCTGGCGGCCGGGGGTCCCCATCCCGCCGGAGTATGCGCGACGTGTGGGGGAGGGGGAGCCCGGCCGCCCCTCCCCCGCCGCGCTCCCGGAGACCTGTTGATTAAGATCTCCACAGCCCAGCCGCCGCCAATCCGCCTCTTACCTCCGCGCCCTGGCTCCGCAAGCCTCCCGCCCCGGCCGCTCCTAAGCACTGCAGAAGCGACAGCCCTCCGGCGGCCCTTAAAATACCGGATAAAGAATCCAGAAACTCCCGACTCCTCACCTCAGAATCCTTAGTCCCCGCCCCACAGCCAGCCTCCGCCGTCGCCGCCGCAGCCGCCAGCAACTCCACCTCTAGACCGCGCGAGACCGGCCCCTGCGGCCGCCGCGAGACCGCGCACGCGTCCCCGGGACTCTGGCTCAGCGGGCACGCTGGTCCCAGTCCCACCCCGCCCGTGAGAGGCTGTAGCGGCTCGCCCAATCCCTAGCCGGTGCGGAGAGAGCGCCCGTTCATTGGTCGTCTCCTCAGCTCCCGCCGGCTGCGCGCACTCGCGCGCCTCCAAGTCTAAAACGCGAACTGCTCGGGGCTGGCTGGCCCTGTGGAGCCGCTTCGGGGTTTGGTGGGCGGGCTCTGTGGTGTGGAGACGCTAAGGCTTCCTTGGAGCTTTACAGCCCTTGGCTCTTCTGTCTCTGGATGACGGTTTCTGAAGAAAATACGATCCCTCTTGAAGATATTCCTCGTGTCCTGTCAAGTTAGTCATACAATCTAACATTTGTTTAAAAAAAAAAAAATGACGTAAACACCTGGATGTGTGCAGTGTCCCGCAGAAGACTCCAGAATGCACTGACTTCTGAAAACCAGAAAGCAAGGATGGCAAGGGCTGGAGCTATTTCCCAGAGGTCTCCTGAAGAGACAAAGAGTTACGCAGGCCAGCCCATGCCCTGGGCACGGCTGGCACCCTCGGGACCTGGATGTGCCACCCTTGAAATGGGCAGGACTCAGGGGGGCTCGGGAGGAAGTCAGAACAGATTGGAGTACGTTCTAAGGAGAAATACCAGCAAATGTGTCTTGACACTTGCAATAAAGCCATCGGTTGGTCTCTGCCTTGACAGTACCTTCCGAGGAACCCCACCCCACCTTTGAACACGTGCAAGGTTTGTTAATCGACCTCTCCTATGGGGCCAAAATCTGCCTATGACTCCAGCCCAGGGGCACAGTCCTCCCTCAAAGCCTGCGGATATGCTATTTCTCACGATTTTCCTCATTTTGCCCCACCGCGCTTTTCCATCTTTCAATCTCCCCAGATCCTGACTTTCAAGTTCTTTCACATTCTTCCCCATTAGGCTCTTCTGGACAGCCTATAGGTTGTTAGTGTCCCTCCTTAGGGACACGGTGATGCCCTGAACGAAGCAAACCATTGCTCCTGCTGGTGAAGATTTTCGGGACGCCTACCCTTCCCAGATTTATCTTTCTCAAATCTGATCAGCATTCTGTCCAAGTGTTTAGTAAGACAGAGCCGAGGGCAGAACTCTGCTACATGCCTCTAAAGACCTTAATGATCCTGCCTTCAAAAATTTCTCAGTAGGCTTTGAGTACAGATGGACGGCACAACCAAAATGTCTTCTTGGCCCGTATTCCTCCACAAAGATGCCGTGAGAACTGGTGAAATGCCCAACTGAAATCCAGATAAAGTCTATCTCCAGGATTCCTAGAAACCATTAGCCATACCCCAAAAGAAAAAACGGTTAGTGTGTGTGACTTACTTTGTTTTCTAAGTTCTTTTGTTTGTTTTTGTTTGAGATGGAGTTTTACTTTTGTCACCCAGGCTGGAATGCAGTAGCACGATCTCAGCTCACTGCAACCTCCGCTTCCTGGGTTCAAGTGATTCTCCTGCCTCAGCCTCCCTAGTAACTGGGATTACAAGCGCCTACCACCAGACTCAGCTAGTTTTTGTATTGTTAGTAGAAACAGGATTTCACCACATTGGACAAGCCAGTCTTGAACTCCTGATCTCAGGTGATCCACTCTTCAGCCTCCCAAAGTGCTAGGATTACAGGCATGAGCCACTGTGCCCAGCCTCTAAGTTCTTAAGTATATAATATAAATAATAATTCAAGAAGCTTCCTTCAGCTCCTCAATAAATTCTTCTTTCTCTGGCTTATAATTTCCCATTTTTGGCACTATTGACGTTTGGGCTGGATAATTCTTGTGGGGAATGTCCTGTGCATCATAGGATGTTTAGGAGCATCCCCAGCCTCTGCCTACTAGGTGCCAGTAGCACCACCCTCCCCAATGTGACAATCAAAAATGTCATTACCGAAGGTCATGGGGAGAGATGGGCAAAATCACCTCCAAGGTAAGGACTGCAGATCTAGCTGTTCAAAGAAAGGACCTCTTTGGAAAGTATATCTTTATCTAACTTCCAATCTCAGCCCCAGGCAGTTTTGCAAAACAACAAGAAAACACACACACAAAAAAAAGCCTCCACCCAAATGAACACTCCAAGTAACTAGCCTTGATTCTTCAGGTGCTTAGATTCCTGTTACAGGACCCTACCCTAATAAAATGATTATTAATATGAGTGTGAGATAATAGAGCAGCTACTGATCTCAAAATATGTGAAAATTCCTTTATAAAGGGCTATAACAATTCAGACGGGCATTTTTTCAGGAACAGAGGCGCTATAAAAATGTTAGTTATGGACTGGCATGGTGGCTTACACCTGTAATCCCAGCATTTTGGGAGGCCAAGGTATATGGATCCCTTGAGCACAGGGGTTCAAGACCAGCCTTGGCAACACGGCAAAAACCCATCTCTACAAAAAATACAAAATTAGCTGGGCATGATGGTGTGTGCATGTAGTCCCAGCTACTTGGGAGGCTGAGGCAGGAGGATCATCTAAGCCTAGGGTGTTGAAGCTGCAGTGAGCTGAGATTACACCACTGCACTCCAGCCTGGGCAATAGCGTGAGACCCTGTCTCAAAAAAAGTTATTATTTTACCTCCTAAAGATATTTTCATTTTAAAAGAAGGCAGATCCTACAGCAAATAACAAATCTACTCTCTAGTGGGTCAGGTGCAGTGACTCACGCCTGTGATCCTAACACTTTGGGAGGCCAAAGTGGTAGGTTTGCTTGAGCCCAAGAATTGAAACCAGCCTGGGCAACATAGGGAGACCCCATCTCTACAGGAAAAATTTAGAAATTTGCTGGGTGTGGTGGTGCACTCTTGTAGTACTAGCTTCTTGGGAGGCTGAGATGGGAGGATCCCTTGAGCCCAGGAGGTCTAGTGAGCTGTGATTGTGCCACTGCTCTCCAGCCTGGGTAACAGAGGAAGACCCGTCTTTAAAAAAAAAAAAAAAAAAAAAAGAAAGGAAAAAGAAATCTGTTTTTTCTGGTGAATTGAGTCAATGCAAGAATCTCCAAGTAATACAAATTACTGGCATATATGTAAAAAGTGAAGAGTAGCTGAAAGAGAGAATGGTATAGAAATTGGAGCCATGGTGATTAGATTTGAATTTTAGCTTTGCTGCTAACTAGTTCTGTGATTTAGATGTGTGACAAGCTTCCTGGGTCCAAATTTTCTGATCTGTAATATAAAGCAGTTAACTACTTTTCCCCACTAGTTTTAGGATTCTGGTAGCCTCTGCATATAGACTCTAACATGGATAGCATAGGAGGTTAAGAGAAGATAATATTCATCCCAAAATAGAATGAAATGGGTAATCTGTGGTTTAAACCCCATGTCGGAAGGGCTGTTCATCCTTGTCAGGAGGCAGTTCACCTGCTGAGTCACTCTAACAAATTTGTAGCTAAATATTATGGGTGAGTAGTGAAAGCCTAACTGTAAAACCAGGTGTAAGGTAGATAGTTACCATAGTAAATACCGTCCCTTCTTCCTCATCTTGTCATCTGCTTAACCCATTGTCTATCAATATCCCTGATTACATGTTTATGTAATAAGATGCCATGCTATTTTATTTCATTAAAAGTTTTGGGAAGCCAGGCATGGTGATGTGTGTCTATAGGCCCAGCTAATTAGGGGGCTAAACTGGGAGGATCTTTTGAGCCCAGGAGGTCAAGTCCAACCTGGGCAACACAGGAAAACCCCCTTCTCTAAAAATTAAAAAAAAAAAAAAAAGTTTGGAGGGAAATATATTCATGTTGCACTTCAGCGACTTGTAAAAAGATCTGAAATTTTGGTTTTCAATATTCATTATTCCCTATTATATATGAAATCAAGTCTTAACTAGGGCTGTTATATCTCCTCTTTGTACTAGTGAAACCCAGGTCTTCACTAGTATAGTTTTTATAACCTGGCTTTCACTAGTACATCAGTGAATTAGCACTTAGAATTAGAATTTTCGGCTGGGCACGGTGGCTCACGCCTGTAATCCTAGCACTTTGGGAGGCCGAGGTGGATGGATCACCTGAGGTCAGGAGCTCAAGACCAGCCTGGACATCATGGTGAAACCCCATCTTAAAAAAAAAAAAGAATTAGAATTTTCATAGGTGAATTAGTAGCCTAATCACTTATAATTGTATGAACCAGATGATCAGAGAAATGTATAATAAAAGCGAAATACTCACTGACTCAGGTAAAAGAGAAGCTGTGAAACAAAAATCACCTACTAATACTAGTACTAGTAAATAAGTTGTTTTTTTTTTGAGACGGAGTCTCGCTCAGTCGCCCAGGCTGGAGTGCAGTGGCGCAATAGCTCACTGCAACCTCTGCCTCCCAGGTTCAAGTGATTCTCCTGCCTCAGCATCTCAGTAGCTGGGATTACAGGCACCCACCACCACACCTGGCTAATATTTTTTGAATTTTTAGTAGAGACGGGCCATGTTCAAGACCACCATCTTGACCAGGCCGGTCTCAAACCCCTGACCTCAAATGATTTCGCCCACCTCGGCCTCCCAAAGTGCTAGGATTACAGGCATGAGCCACCATACCTGGCCAAATATCTAAAATAAAAAAAATTTAAAAAGCAAACCAACAGACCATGAACTTTTCTAATTTAATTGGGTTTGTTATCATTTTTATTTTGATGTTTTATAGCAGAATTTAAACTTTCATAAATCTAGTTAAATATAGTATATCCCTAAGCTAAGAACATTATACAGTTGTTATGGAATGGAAGGTCCCACTATCTGCATCAGTGTAATTCAGTACAGGTCAGTATTATTCAACTTAATTGACTTTAACAAATGATTACTCATTTAATGGGCTAAACATTGTACTGTAGGCACTGAAACTTGTGTGACAGTCCTTATCCTGGAGGAACAGGAAAGGTAGGAAAAAGGACACGATAAGATAAATAAAATACAAGGAAAAGCATGGTGAATGAAAGTAAATGCTCTTTTCTTTCAAAGAAAGACAAGGTCTTATGCCAGGATGAGCTTTACTATCTAGTGAAGGTCAGGGTGGGAAGAGTGAATAAACTGCTCGGAAAGTACTCATAATAATAGGAAAATCAAGATCTTATACATGGCTTTAAAAATCTAGGCATGAGTTGCGGGGAGGAGTGGGGAGATGTTGGTCAAAGGATACAAAATTTCAGTTAGGAGGAATAAGTTCAAGAGATCTATTTGTGCAACTTGGTGATTTTATCATTGATAACAATGTATAGTATACTTTAGTATACTTAAAAGACTAGATTTTAAATGTTCTTACCATGAAACAAATGGTATGGGAGGTAATGTTAATTAGCTTGATTTAGCCATTCTACGATGTAAACATATTTTAAAATACTATGTTTATGTCATAAATATATCTATTTTTTTATCAATTTAATTTAAAAATTTTTAAAAGATACACATAAAACTTTTTCTAAATGTGAATGACTGAGTGAAATAAACAGAGAAAAGAAGCATAAGCTTAATAGGGAAACAAGAGTCAACAAAAAGCCTCAGGGTAAGATATTCAATATTTAGAATGTCAGTCATTTATCACTCTTTTATTTGTACCCATTAGGGTGGTCCTGTGCCAGTCTGGAGATGTGTCAAGAAATAAAACAGCGTTCATGAGAAATTTTATTTCCAAGGGAGGAGGTAGGTAAATTTAAGACTTGGAAAAATTTCTAATGAAGGAAAGATCAAGACCAGATGTCAAGAAAGAGGAAATGAAGTTTGTTCGCCTTGAAAAGGGCTATAAAATTACCTATATTTTTTCCTCATCAACCTTCCAATCACACTTCTGTTTTGTGTGAAAAATTTCAGTGCTACTTTAATTAATATTTACATGTAAATACCTGTCACTGGATCTAGATGGTATCTGGCGTGAACTTTTTTTTTTTTGAGATGGAGTTTCACTCTTGTCGCCCAGGCTGAAATGCAGTAACGTGATCTCAGCTCACTGCAAACTCTGCCTCTTGGGTTCAAGCAATTCTCCTGCCTCAGCCTCCTGAGTAGCTGGGATTACAGGTGTGCGCCACTACACTCAGCAAATTTTTTGTATTTTTAGTAGAGGTGGGGTTTCACCATGTTGGCCAGGGTGTTCTCAAACTCCTGACCTCAGATGATCCACCTGTCTCGGCCTCCCAAAGTGCTGAGATTACAGGTATGAGCCACTACATCTGCCTGAACTTTAAAGAGTGGAACTCTAATGCCTCTTCTCCTATTCTCTCTTGAACTCATTCCACTTAACATGTAGTCACTGATTTCGCCACTTTGTTAAATGCAAAAGTCAGTTTTTACTCATCTTATGTGACCTGTCTGCAGTATCTGATGGAGCTCATAATTCTCTCCATTTTCTTCTCTGGGCTCCTGAAACACCATTCTTATTTCCCCTCCCATCTCACGGGAACTTCCTCCTTAGAATCCTTTGCTGGTTCTTATTTATCTCCTTGTATGCTAATATTTGGAGTGTCCCAGAGCTCTAAAATGGAACATTTTACTCCTCTCTCTGCCTGGGTTTAAATCCAGCTCTATCACTTGCTAGCTGTCTAATTAGAAGAATGCCACTTAATTTCTCTGAAATTTACTTCCTTCTTCATAAAATGAGTATAATAAAAGCAGCTACTTCCTACAGTGCTTGTGAAGATAGTGAATTTATATATGAAAGGGCTTAGAACAGTGCTGGACACAGTATGTATTAACTCTTTGTCTTTATTTTTATCATGTGTTCTTTGTTACTCCTTACATTTTTTCATCTGGTCTCACGGCTTCAAATTCCATCTATATACTGTTCACTCCAAATTTTTCTTTAGTCTGAACTTCTGCCCTAAATTCCAGAATCCTACATTCAACTATCAGCTGGAATCTTCATTTAAATTTCTAAGTATTGTACATTTTACATGGCGGAACTATTGATTTTAACCCAGTTTCCAGTTATCCAGGTGTTCTTTCACATGGCACATTCAACCCATCAGGAAATCCTGTTTATCTATCTTCACTTCTCCCCATCCTCACTGCTACCATCCTACTCTAGACCATCATCAGTTTTTGCTCGGATTATTGCTCTAGCCTTCTTCCTACCTGTCTGAGACAGACTGGGGGATGTCAGCCAGAAGAAGGGAGTTTCAGATGGAAACTGCAGTTCAGATAATAGGAGGTAATGCTAACTAGAAACTTGTAAAAACTGTCAGTAGCAGCAGATATCTGAGACTTTGCAAATTTCTTTCTCATAGAAAAGCCCTACCTTCTCATGTGATAAACTATGGCAGAATTGGAATAGGTATTTGGTCTTCCACCAGGTTTTTAAAAGTGTGTTGGGAGGCCAAGGTGGGTGGATTGCTTAAAATCGGGAGTTTATGACCAGCTTGTGCAACATGGTAAAACATGGTAAAAACCCCATCTCTACTAAAAATACAAAAATTAGCCGGGCGTGGTGGTACACGCCTATAGTCCCAGTGACCCTGGAGGCTGAGGCAGGAGAATCGCTTGAACCTGGGAGGTAGAGGTTGTAGTAAGCTGAGATTGTATCACTGTACTCCAGCCTGGGTGACAGAGCAAGACTCTCTCTCCAAAAGAGTAAAAGTGTGTTGGTGGAATAGGAGACATGGGAACAGCACAGTAGAACCCTTCAGGGCTCTCAGAGAAAATAGATACTATTTTCTTTTTTTTTTTTTCTGTTTTCCAGAATAATTTTAGGAGAATTTTTTAAACCGTATTTGGAAATATAAATGGTTTTAAATCAAGTAAATGTGAACAATGTGTAGCTTGTGCCAGGACCTGACTAACCCAGTACTTAGACTGAAAGCTTTCAGGCCTCTGGCCTCTGGGTAACACTTCAAGCAAATGCAGGAAGACAGAACAGCAAACAAGTCTCCCAACCCGAGTTATCTCAGCCCAGGGCACTGGAGAACTGAGAACAATTTGGCAACAGGCATAAAAATGCACTGATTTTTTTTTCCTTTTAAGTTTAGACTGAATATAGGCTATGAATACACCTAGGATCTTGGTAAAATGTGAGAATTCACTTTAATAAAGAAAACGGAGTGCTTTCAAAGGGTGCCCAGCACTTTAGTCAGTATTTCATAAAACCTTTAGAAGCTCTCGTCTAAAATATACACAGAAGGACAAGTTCTTTTCTCTAATAGTAGAATTAGAGATAAATGTGATTTTGTGATCCAAAATTACCTGCAAATGTTATTTCTCCCATGCTGCAGCTCAGGAAGCCAGAAGCAGCTTAGCTGGGTGGCTCTGGTTCAGGGTGTCTCCTGAGATTACAAGCAGGGTGTTGGCTGGGACTGCAGTCACCTGAAGGCATGACTAGGACTAAAGGATCTGGTTCCAGGAGTCTCACTCAAATGTCTATTAGCTAGAGGTCTCTGTTCCTTGTCATTTGGCCTTGTTCCTTGTCATAAGAGTTGGTCTTTGTTCCTTCTCATAAGGAACAGCTGGCTTCCCCCAGGGTAAATGATCTAAGGATGTGACAGCTGGCTTAAGAGACAGCAACAGGTCAGGCATGGTGGCTCATGCCTGTAATCCCAGCTACTTGGGAGGCTGAGGCAGGAGAATCGCTTGAACCTGGTAGGCAGAGGTTGCAGTGAGCCGAGATTGCGCCATTGCACTCCAGCACAGGCAACAGGAGTGGAACTCCATCTCAAAGAAAAAAAAAAAAGAAAGAGAAAGAGAGAGAGCAACAAAAACAGAAACCATAGGGCTGTTTTATGACCTAATCTCCAAAAACCACACATCACCACTGCCACCTTATTGGCTACAAGCAATTTGCTAAATCCCATCTTCACCCAAAGGAAGGGAAATAGGCTCCATCCCTTGTAGGGAGGAGAATAGAGCATTTGTAGACATATTTTTAAAACCACCAGATAATCTAATGTATGATAAGTACTATAGATACAAATTATCATGTTAATTTTTTTTTTTTTTTTTTTTTAAGACACAGTCTCACTCTGTCACCCAGGCTGGAATACGGTGGCATGATCTGGGCTCACTGCAACGTCTGCCTCCCAGGTTCAAGTGATTCTCCTACCCCAGCCTTCCTAGTAGCTGGGATTATAGATGCCCACCACCATGCCCAGTTAACTTTTTTGTATTTTTAGTAGAGACAGGGTTTCACCATGTTGGCCAGGTTGGTCTCCAACTCTGACCTCAAGTGATCCATCCACCTCGGCCTCCCAAAGTGCTGGGATTACAGGCATGAACCACTGAGTTCGACCTATTGAGGTATAATTTGTATGCAAAAAAAGGCACCTATCTTAAAGTATTTAGTTGGATAAATGTACACTCTAACATAACCACTGCTGCAATCAGGAGATAGAATGTTTCCATCAGGCCCGACTTAGACCCAGGCTGCAGCAGTGGCATGGGTCACTGCAGCCTCGACCTCCCAAGCTCAAGCAATCATCCATCCTCAGTCACCTGAGTAGCTGGGACCTTAGATGTGGGCTGTCCCAGATAATTTTTTGTAGAGACAGGGCCTCACTATGTTACCCCGGCTGGTCTCAAACTCCTGGGCCCAAGCAATCCTCCTGCCTCAGCCTCCCAAAGTGCTGGGAATATAGGCATGAGCAATCATGTCCAGCTGATCACATGTCTTAACTTAATTTTCCAAACTGTTTTCCAAGGTGGTTGTACACCAGCTACAGTGTATGTTGCCCTTTGAAGGATTATGTTGCTAGACAGAAATAATCACTCATAAGTTTCTTCCTGTAAAAATCATTTTGTTAGATACTCTTTTTCCCCCCAAGTGAACAAAAGTAGAAGTTACAGATAATCTGTATCACGAAAACAGTTTCTATGATGATATAGTCATCTCCAAATTAGAAACTGTTGGTTTATGTCTATACCTAACTTAAAAACATTAGTCTCCTTTTGGTTTCATGAAACCTCTGCTTTTACTCCTAATTGTGAAGGTTGGAAAGAAACTCCTTCTATCTTTGGAACAGCAGGGAGAGGAGGAGGGGAATTCCCTGGGCTGTGAGCGAAGAAATTGGGTAGATGGATTTTCTCTAAAGAAGTGCTGTCTGATGGAAATCTATTATGAATCACATTTTTTTCCACATATGTAATTTTGTGACACATTGCTTAGTAGGCACATCAAAAAAGTAAAAAGAAACATGAAATTAATCCTTAAATATTTTTATTTAACCAATATTTTCAAATATTATTTAAACATATAATCAATATAAACACCTTTTTTTTTTTTTTGAGATGGAGTCTTGCTCTGTTACCCAGGCTGGAGTGCAGTGGTGTGATCTTAGCCTACGGCAACCTCTGCCTCCCAGGTTCAAGCAATTCTCTTAGTTCAGCCTCCTAAGTATCTGGGATTACGGGGTCATATCACCACGTCCAGCTAATTTTGTATTTTTTTAGTAGAGATGGGGTTTCACCATGTTGGTCAGGCTGGTCTCAAACTCCTGACATCATGATCTGCCCACCTCAGCCTCCCAAAGTGCTGGGATTACAGGTGTGAGCCACCGCGCAGGGCTTATAACACTTATTAATGAAATATTTTGCATTCTTCTTTTCTCAAAGACTTCTAAATCTAGCATATATTTTACACTTACAGTGTATTTTACTTTAGACACTAGATTTTCAACAGTTGAAGTGAACAAGGTAGCCCTACCAAAACAATAAAGTTGTGTTTATGGAAAAATATTGTACATTGTTCTAGTTTTAAAATTAGAATTTAGATTTATTAAAAAGAATCTAAAATTCAGTTTCTCAGTCACACTAGCTACCTTGCAGGTGCTCAATAGCCATATATGCCTAGTGGCCACCGTATGGGACTATGCAGTTCTAGAGAGTTGCCTGTGGGGCAGGAAAAGAAAGATGGAGATGAGAGATATTCTCAGTTTACAGTAGAAAAACTAGTATTGTTTGTGTGAGATTTGACTTAAATAGATTTCCATAACTTTTTTAAAACCTAACTATCCTTATTCTGAATTTAAAATATGAGTTCTAATGTGAATCGAAAATTTGTGTTTAGCTTGGCTGTTGGCCTTCTTGGGTTCAAAGGCCATCTCCGCCATTTTCTAACTGTGTGACTTGGACAAGTAACTTTAACCTCTAAGCTTCACTTTTACCATCTGTAAAACAGGGAAAATAATAGTGTCCCTCATATTATTGTGAAGATTAAGTGAGATAATACATAAAAAACATGTTGTAGAATGATTAGCAGCTTTTAGAAAATAAGTGATGGCTTTTAAAAAGTTAAACTGGCTGGGTGCAGTGGCTCACGCCTGTAATCTTAGCACTTTGGGAAGCAGGCGGATCATGAGGTCAAAAGATCAAGACCATCTCAATATGGTGAAACCCCATCTCTACTAAAAATACAAAAGTTAGATGGATATGGTGGTATGTGCCTATAGCTTTATGGGAGGCTGAGGCAGGAGAATCGCTTGAACTTGGGAGGTGGAGGTTGCAGTGAGCCGAGATCATGCCATTACACTCCAGCTTGATGACAGAGCATGACTCTGTCTCAAAAAATAAAAATAAAAGTCAAACCACTCTCTGGATGGGGACTGTCTGTAGTTTCTTTTTTATTTTTAAAAGTACATGTTTTTTTTTTTTTTTTTTTTAACCTGTTTAAAAATTACACATTGATTCAATAAATACTGTCTCCCAGCACCAGGTAGTCAGCTAGAACAAAAGATGAGCACGGTCCCCACCTTCAATCACCTCACATTGTCTAATGTTAGAAACAAAACAATGTTGGACTAATGTACAAATGAGAAAAGTAAAAACAAGAGAATAACAAAATTTTCCACCAATTCCAAAGAAAAGAAATCCCATAGGTAAAAACTGAGTTTATAAATTGGAAATCTTGTAGTTTTGCATAGTCCTCTAGCTTCCTTTAAAATAAATATCCACAATTAAATTAGTTAAGATTTATGAAATTAGATTGACATGGATTTGAATTCTTAATGATTAGCAGTAGGCTTTATTTCTGCCACATAGAAGACACTGCTTAGTTTTCCTCTTGCACTGATTGTCTGTTCCTGAGCTGTGTTTGCTTTTTCATTCAGTAGTTTGTATCTGATTTTTTAAAAAAGGTGGAGAAGTCAGTCCATTTAATCAAAAGTCTGAAATACAGAATATTTTTAATGTTATTACTGTTAAGACAAGAGAAACTAAATATAGATAAAATAATAATTGAAATAAATAAAATTATATTTATACTACAACTTTTCTTCTTCATATAAAAAATAAAGATATTTTGGATGAATAAGATATCTTTTTTTTAAAATCTAGCGATTAAAACATTATTAAAAGAAACATAATTTCTTAAAATTCTTGTTTTTAAAAGCTGTTTCTACCCAAGCAAAAACCTATCCATTCAGGATGTTAAGATTAAGATTATGGGCTTTTACTCTTTTAAATTTCTTTCTTTCTTTTTTTTTTTTTTTTTTTTTTTTGAGACAGAGTCTCCATCTGTTGCCCAGGTTGGAGTGCAATGGCAAGATCTCAGATCACTGCAACCTCCACCTCCTAGGTTCAAGAGATTCTCCTGCCTCAGTCTCCCGAGTAGAGCCGGGATTACAGGCACATGCCACCATGCCTGGCTAATTTTTGTATTTTTAGTAGAGACAGGGTTTCACCATTTTGGTCAGGCTGGTCTCAAACTCCTGGATCTGGTGATCTGCTGGCCTTGGCTTCCCAAAGTGCTGGGATAACAGGCATGAGCCACAACATCGGGTCTTACTCTCTTAAATTTCGGACAAAATTTAAAACAAACAAAAAAGAAAATAAAAATTCTATACCTGCTATTGGTTTATTTGCAAGTTTTTAATCTGTGCTATACTGAATCCTAAGATTTGGTCATCAAGACCTACATACATCATAATGTGCTATAGTAAATAAGAGTCCAATTAACTTTCACATTACTTCAGTTGTAATAAGATGAAATCTTTCACATTATTTGTAGTAACATGAAGTCTGTATTGGTAACAAACTTTTCCTACCATTAAAAATATCTATACCTTTCCCCATATATCAGCAATTTAAAATGTAAGTATTTGGGAGCAACTTTTTCAATTTAAGAAGTCAAAATTTAAGTATGGTATATATATAATTTTTTGTCATTCTTTGCATTTGAAGCTCTCTCTTAATGAGACCCTAATATTCGAAATTTTGTTGCTGAATATAGCCATCAAAGGATTGAGATTGTTGTAAAATACTGAGTTATCTTGAACGAAATTTCTCGCTTTAAATTCTATGCTTTATTCAGAAATGGCAGAGCTTGGGACTCTATCTAGATGGATGTAGGAGGCAGCACATGTCATCCTGTATGCTACCGGTCACTGTCTCCACACTGTACAACAAGTTAAGGGGAATATTGGGAGCATTCTTAAGGGAGAAAGAAGTGACAAAAAAAACAGGTACAGATCAGGAAATGTATGTGGAGGCCTGGGAATTATTGAGTGTGGAAATTTGTTGCTTTTCAGCCACATTCTTCTCCTCTGATGCATTACCTTTCACCTATAGTGTGCATCTTGGTGGGGCCCTGTTAATAAACAAAATGCTCAGCTAGGCATGGTAGCTCACACCTATAATCCCAGCACTTTGGGAGGCCAAGGCGGGCGGAGGACTTGATATCAGGAGTTTAAGACCAGCCTGGACAACATGGTGAAACCCCATATCTACTAAAAATACAAAAATTAGTTGGTTATGGTGGTGCTTGTCTGTAATCCCAGCTACCCAGGAGGCTGAGGCATGAAAATCACTCGAACCCAGGAGATAGAGGTTGCCGTGAGCCGAGATTGTGCCACTGCACTCCTGTTTGGACAACAGAGCAAGATTCTGTCTCAGAAAAAAAAACAGAAAAAATAAGTAAATAAGTAAATAAACAAAATGATCAAGTGATAAGCTGGCTTTGGTGGCAGAGTAAGAGAAGGATGGACAGAAGTGTGGGCACCTCAATTCTATCAGCAAGGCCCTGCCAAGATGTGCGAGAGGTACTGCCCAGGCCCCCTGTGGTACTGAGCCCTTACACACACACACACACACACACACACAAACACACACACACACACACACACAGCATTAGCCTTATGAAGGAGGCAACAGAAGACACAATGGCCCTAAAGTTGCATTGCTTCAACTCTTTCTGTTCTACTGGGTGTTGTTATCATGGCTGAGAGAAGTTTCATTCTATGGCAATGCACTGCAGAGCTGGTGTTTCAAATAAACTCAGAATGCAGTAGGCCAGGGCCACCACAAACAGCTGTGCAGATAATGAATCGCATATGAACTACAATGTGGATGGTGTGTACAAGCTACATAACTGTGCATGATAGTCCTGCAGGCACTCTATGAATATCTGTATCATTTTGCTGTGAAAAAAGAGGTCTTGATTGTATTGACTGATCTAAAAAGTAGGTTGGGAAAGAGCATGATAAGGTTGCAAAGAAGAGTGGGAATGAGAGGAATCACTGTGGTAGCGCAGCACATAATTCTCTTCTGGTGCCTCACCTGAGGTTCCCTCCCCTCTTCCCTGTGCTGATTTTGTCTTTTGACCCATGATGGATTCTAGAGCAGAAACCACAACAAACCCTTAACATTTCATTCCACTTATATTGTTACTACAGTAGAATAAGATTTAATGTTAAAAGATCCCACTTACTGCCGGGCACGGTGGCTCACGCCTGTAATCCCAGTACTTTGGGAGCCAAGGCAGGTGGATCATGAGGTCAGGAGTTCAAGGCCAGCCTGACCTACATGGTAAAACGCCATCTCTACTAAAAATACAAAAATTAGCTGGGCATGGTGGTATGTGCATGTAATCCCAGCTACTCAGGAGGCTGAGGCAGGAGAACTGCCTGAACCCAGCAGGCAGAGGTTGCAGTGAGCCGAGATTGTGCCACTGCACTCCAGACTGGGTGACAGAATAAGACTCCATCTCAAAAAGGAAAAAAAAAAGGTCCCACTATTAACAACTTCTGAGTGTGAAAGTATAGCTATCATGTATTCCTATAGAGACTTACAATTAAAAAGTTACCTTTAAGTTGTCTTACATGTTTTTTCATCAATTTTGTCTTTTTCTATTTTACTTTTCTTTCCTCACATTCATTCCCTTGAGAAAAGGGGAGACAGATGAGGCACAAGCTTGAGGAAATTAGAAGAAGATTTGATATGAGGGGAGAGAACCAGAAGGAAAAAAGGAAAGGGGTAGGGAAAGCAGGAAAGAGATCATTAGAGAGGAAGTGAGAAAGAAAGAAAGAAAAAGCCAAAAGCAGGAGAAATAAAAAGACACAGAAGGAGAACAAACTTATTTTGAATCTTAAATTCAGGTTATGTTCTAACTACATCAAAAATGGAGTTTGTTTTGCAATGGAGCTTATTGTTGGATTTCACAAGCAGTTTCCCTTTTAGAGGGCTCCCTACTTTTTTTATTAAGCCTGGGTTTTATAGACAAAGAATGAACCTGGCTGCTTGGGGTTCCAAGGAATTTGGTTTGTAATATTTAAGAAGAACATGGAAAAGAAAGATAGGTAAGGATGGAAAGGAAATTCCCAATATTTTATGTGATTTTCCTTTCTCTTCTTTTGTTGAACATCCTTTGTCTCATTTCTTTTCATCTTGGAAAAAATATCAAAGGATCAGAAATAAGCCTATAATTTGGGCTCACTGTAAAAAAAAATTTAAAAGTTAAGGAGAATAAAGCCTAGAAAAGTAAAAACTTAAAGTCAAGAGAGGAGAGAAATGAACTCAGATTCAGAGAGACAAATTTAACCTGGGTCCTATTTCATGTGTAACCTGAGTTTGTTAAAAAGTGCATTTAAAGTGCCACTTTATTCCAAACCCTTATGCAGAAAGGAGAAAAAAATATAATTTTCTCGAACTGCTGAGAGTTTGAGAGATGAATTTGAGATCATGGTCCCAAACTAGCATTGTCCAGGAGCTGGGTGAATGTGAATCAGATGAACTTAATAATGCCAGGAATTTGTTTTGCTACTGTGGGGAGCAGTTATTATTCTGATTTCTACCTAGAATATAAATTAGAATTACAGACTCATTTTTAATTTATACTCCAATTACATTTAATAAAATGAGGGATTAAGATTTGACCAGTCTTTGCTTTTCTTCCAGGGTGTTAAGTGAGATTAAAAGTGTATGGAAGGGGAACAGGTGATTTAGAGGAGAGTGAAAATGGGGAAAGAAATGCTAATCAGGGGAAAAACCGAAAAACAATACAAGCCTAAGTAAGAAAAAAGTGGGGAAAACATGGGAGAAAAAGATAGAAAGAAGTAAGAAATACATAAGAGAAAACAAATAGGGAGAATAATTAATACTTTGAGGAAAACTGCATGCCCATTTTGTATGTTGTACCACCCTTGCAATTAAACAAGCCCACAGTGGAATTTTGCTCCTCATTTGCTGTGTCTTTGCTTAGCTTCTGATTTCCAAAGCCCCATTTCAAGCTGCCTGCTAGGTTGTTAAATATGAGGCCCAGGACTACAAACAGGGCAGCTCATAGAATCTTAACAGCCAAAAGGGTCTTGAGACAGCTAATCATGCCCTCCCTCTCCCCTCACCCAGTCAGTTGCCCACACTTTTTATAGTTGAAGAAATTGAGGCCCAGATAGATTAATGGCTAAGTAATACAGGATGTGTAGTTAGAACTAAAAGCTAGGTCATTTGATTCTAACTTCAGTGATTCAGAGTTGATTTCTTAATCTTTCCCTTTCAAAATTTTTCCAATTCCTTTCCCCAGCTTGTTTCATGAGTTTACTATCATCTAGTCATGGTGTCTCCCAAACTGACATACCCAGTTTTTAACTCTGGTACCTGCAGGCAGTTAGTTAATAACTCTTCTTGACTATGGATTCATGTCCTTGTTTCCACTGTGATTGCTTCTCACCTGGTTCAAGACTTTGGCACACTTCACCTGACTTTTAAGTAGCTTCCTAACTGGTCTCCCTAACTCTAGCTTCCTCCAGCTTCTCTTAGAGACTGCAGTCAGAGTAATCATTCTAAAACCTGACACTAATGTTGTCATTTTCCTGTCTTTCAGTGGCTCCTCTTTAGCTACCTAACTTCTTAGCATGATCCATTATTTCCATAATCTCGGCTCTTGCTTTGCTTTTCAGCCACATCTCTCACTACTCCTAAATTGAACATGCCCAACACTTTCCCGTTTGTTTGATTTTTCTCACCCTGTTCCCTATATTCAGGATATCCTTGTTTTCCTCTTTGCTAACTCAAAGACTGCCTTTTTCATACAGTCTCAATATTTCCTTTCCTAAGCAAAAAATAAGTTCTGGACTTTTCTTCTAAAGTACACCTAACTAACATACATTCTGGTTTATATTATTTGGGCACATGTCCTAAGGCCAGGTAACATATCCTGTTATTTTACTGTGTTTTGGTTTTGTTTTTTTGAGACAGCATTCTCACTGTGTTGCGTAGGCTGGAGTGCAGTGGCATGACCACAGTTCACTACAGCCTTAAACTCCCAGGCTCAAGCCATCCTCCCGCCTCAGCATCCCAAGTAGCTGAGATTATAGGCACACACTATTATGCTAGACTATGTCCAATTCTTTTTTAATCCCTCCCACAGCCTACACAGTGCTGCCTATATGATACGTAGGAATCAAATACTGTATGTGCTAGAAAACAGGTAAAAGAATTAGTCACATATAGGATGAAGAGAACAGTGTCAATGTTTTACATTAATTTGAAACTCCCATGGCTAATTACATGACTGTCTCAGAATGTACACAGAATGTACTTATTGCATGCAATATTTTTAACAGTAATAAGTCTGCTAGTAGATTTGCCCTTCCTTTTAGCAACTGAGAGGAAAATATTTGCATATACTAGATATCACTGAAATTTCTACAAATTTACTGTGATTTCTTTATGAAATACAGTTTAGAGCAGAAGTTAATAGATGAAAATTCTATACTGCAAAGGAGATTTTGCACTTTTCTCATAAGCTATGATAGCATTTCCTTATAATGTTCTCAGGTTCAATAGTATCAATTGGAATATAGGCCAAACCACATTACATGAAGTTCATCTGGTACTTATAGACACTAAAGCCCAATGGGGGCTGGGTGCAGTGGCTCATGCCTGTAATCCCAGCACTTTGGGAGGCCAAGGTGGGCAGATCACTTGAGGTCCAGAGTTCGACTAGTCTGGCCAACATGGTGAAACCCCGTCTCTACTAAAAATGCAAAAATTAGCCAGGTGTAGTGGCAGGCACCTGTAATCCCAGCTACTTGGGAGTCTGAGGCAGGAGAATCACTTGAACCTGGGAGGCAGAGGTTGCAGTGAGCCGAGATGGTGCCACTGCACTCTGGCCTGGGCAAAAGAGCAAGACCCTGTCTCAAAAGAAAAAAAAAAAAAAAAAGCCCAATAGGAAGGCCAAAAGACAATTCCCATTTGTGTAAAAACCTATCCAATAATAATTTCCTTTTTTTGTGGGAGTACATATGACTTGTACATATGACTTAAACTGCCTTCAAGTGTTTCTTGCTTTTTGAAATAGTATTTTTTTTTTCTCTTCACTTAAGCCAAGTTAAATGTTCCTTCCATAGTGTTCTTTTATGTGCGTGACTGAAGCTGAGGCTTGGTCCATCTCTCAGATTAGAAAGTAACTTAAAGCTGGTTCAACACTCAGCAAAGAGAGAGATTTCACAGGTGCCTATAAGACAACCTCCACATTAAAAGTTCATCACAGGCTAAAGATTCTTAGACATGGCAATATATAAAGAAAGAACATCGGGCCGGGCGCGGTGGCTCACGCCTATAATCCCAGCCCTTTGGGAGGCCGAGGCGGGTGGATCATGAGGTCAAGAGATCGAGACCATCCTGGTCAACATGGTGAAACCACGTCTCTACTAAAAATACAAAAAATTAGCTGGGCATGGTGGCACGTACCTGTAATCCCAGCTACTCAGGAGGCTGAGGCAGGAGAATTGCCTGAACCCAGGAGGTGGAGGATGCGGTGAGCCAAGATTGCGCCATTGCACTCCAGCCTGGGTAACAAGAGCAAAACTCCATCTCAAAAAAAAAAAAAAAGAAAAAAAAAAGAACTTCTCTGCCTCCCCGCCCCCCACCCCCTCCACCAAAACCAAAAACAAACATTAAATAGGGCCAGGGTGGTGGCTCACTCCTGGAACCCCAGCACTTTGGGAGGCCCAGGCAGGCAGATCACTGGACATTAGGAGCTTGAGACTAGCCTGGCCAACACCGTATAACCCATCTATTCTAACAATACAAAAATTAGCCAGGCATGGTAGTGAACGCCTGTAGTCCCAGCTACTTGGGAGGCTGAGGTAGGAGAATCGCTTGAATCCAGGAGGCAGAGGTTGCAATGGGCAAAGATCGTGCCACTGCCCTCCAGACTTGGCGCCAGAGCGAGACTCTGCCTCACAAAAAAAAAACAACAAACAAACACAAACATTAAATAGTATCACCTGGTAGAGGCTAAAGATGTAGGAGGAAAAAAGAGAAGCTGGATAATTTTATATTTTCCAAAAATTTACTTGTAGACCATTGCCCTTGTATATCAGAAAGGATCGCAGATCTTATGATTGCTGTATTTTGGATTCTGCCTGCAGGACTAGGCTTGGCGTGGTTTATGCCTGATGACTTACATCCAGGGAATTGGGAAACTAAACTCTACCAGTGCAGAAAAAGAAAAGTGAGGTAGTAAAGTACCGTAATGCCTTCCACTTGAAAGATAGCCTGAGGATCGGCTTTGGGAAAGAGTTTCTTCAATGTAGTATTCTCAGAATGGAGCACATTGAAGAAAGAAAATGCATCAGAAAGTCTAGCTGAATTCCTTTGCTCTTAACCACGGTACTCTTCTAGGAACCAGAGATGGCTACTGGATACCAGGGATCATGATAAAACATGTAGTGGAATTTGTTCCATACCTGAAGTGTTTGATTCGGTTCTCAAGCTCCTGTAAAAATAAATAGCACATTTCAAAAATTTACCAGCATAACCACAAATATTTAGAAAAGATTTACTAGATATAAAATAACTGGTCATTCTTTAAATGCTTTGTGGGTAGTAATGAAACATGTTTAGCAAGCCTAGGTCATTACTGATTATAGAACATATGAGAGTAAAATTATCTAAAACTTCTGCAACATGTGGGCTATTCAATCTGTAAAAGCCATAAACGTTTATTGTATGTAATACTATGTAATCTATTTTTATTACTTCTATTGCCAGTCACTCCATAGGGCCGCTGGCATCCCCAACACTGCGGCCTCCCCATCCTTCTCTTGTCAGGCCGAGAGAAGTTAACTGCTGCTGCTGAGCCTTATAAATAAATAAGGTCAATTATGTTGGGAATAGTAGGTTTCAAAGAGACCTGAGGATAAATTCTGAAATGGTTGGTTAGGAGAAATCAACAACTTCTGGTAGCTTCTTTATCACCAAGTCTGTGGCCTTACTGGGGGTGGTCATGCTTGGGAATCTTATAGGTAAATAAAGTACCTAATTTACATTTAATAACATTTCTTATGGTTTATTGGATAAAATAGGAGACTAGCAGTTTTTTTTAGAAGATTTCACTATCAGAAAGGTCTTTGGATAAAGAAGCTTATTTTCTGTGCTCCTAATTTTTAAAATTGGTAACAAGAATTAAAATACTTATTTTCTTAACCTCATTGGCATACTAAAATGTAAACTTAAGTCACATAATTTTCACCAAATTCTTATTTCTTGACACATTTTCAATAAATATTTTGGAAGTATTGAATAAAACAAATAGTTCAGGAAGAATAATTATCTTAGCTATTATCCTCCAAAATAAATGTGCAAAGACAAAATTGTGATCCATTTTAAGGGGTCTGGCAGATTCACCCAGTTCAAGTTCTATAATGGATCTTTCAAAAAGTAAATGTTAAAATGGCAATTTTCTATAGAGTTCACAAATAAATATTCATATAGTCTTTATCAAATAGATCTGATTACTTAAGTGAAGGTTAAACTTGATGATAAAAATTTTCAAGAGGCTGAGAAATATCAAGTAAATGTACCTTGAAAAATAGATGCAAATTAAAGCCTGACATTATCCTCTTTAAAACAAAGGAAAGAGCCACGGTAGCACTACTGTCAAGATATGAGAAGAAATACAAATGTTTTATAAAGTAAATTCTTCATTTCTAAAGGACCTAAAGTGACAGTATAGATAAGTCTCCAACATTTTTCACTCATCTAGATTTAAGATGCTCAATTTACATTTTAAAGACTAGTAAATCTTTACATTTTAAAGACTAGCAGAATATTCAACAAAGTTATTGTTTTTTTTAAAAAAATTTTTTTTTCTGAGACAAGGTCTCCCTCTGTTACCCAAGCTAGAGTACAGTGGCTCTGCTCTATCATGGCTCTCTGCAGCCTTGACTTCCCGGCTCAAGCAATCCCTCTGCCTCAGCCTCCTGAGTAACTGGGACCTCAGGTACACTACCACGCCCAAATAATTTTTTTCCTTTTCTGTTTTTGTAGGGACAGGGTCTTGCCATATTGCCCAGGGTGGTGTTGAGCTCCTGAGCCCAAGCAATCCTCCCGCCTGGGCCTCTCAAAGTATTGGAATTACAGGCATGAGCCACTGTACCCAACCTAATTTTTTATCAGTGTTCCAAAATACACAGTTATAAAGTGTTACTGAAATCCATGGTCTTGGAAAAGAAAAATAATATATATAACTTATTTATCAATCTCACGAGCATGACTAAATCCTACAAATATCTCTGCAATACAGCAGTAGTGAATTCCATTCTTTCTTAGAATATTACATCTTTCATTCATAATAACATTCTCAAATTAGACTCTAGTTAGTAATTATATTCCTGATGCAAATAGGCAATAAAAAGAAATCCATGCTTTATTAAATTGGGCTTAAGAGGATTACTTATAACCAAAATTTGTTTTGTTTTGTTTTGTTTTGTTTTTATTCATCTATTTATTTCTCTCCAGTAGAATCAGCTGATAAATGGCACAAGGAGCTGAGAAGGGAGGGGCGAGACCTTAAAGAATTTGAGATTTGTTGATTCTTAAGATCTTTTATATCTTTGAAATTCTATGATTTTTGCTATTTATTTAGGGATTCATTTTTTCATTGTTTCTAATAGGGATCATAATAGTGAGGCGAATGAAACAGTACCTGCTGAGCATTTTTCATCCTAACAATTAAAGTTATTCTTATAATTTTTAATATTTTAAAAAGCAATAAGGGCTAGTATAGAAAAATTCTCAGAGACTGATGTCAGCAAGATAGATGATTAGAGATGTCTGGCATTCATCCTTCCCCACAAGAAAGGACCAAGGCAATTAATACACTGCTAAGATGTGACTGGGGTGTCAAAGGAAGGTCATTGGAGTGCAGCCGGGGAGCAGAGACATGTCTGTGGTGATGGAAAGTCCAGGAGGGCAGTGTGGAGGCACCTATATCACCTATGTGGTTTGGATCTGCCCAGAGTCAGGGGAGACTTCTTATAGCAGGAAAAGGTAAGCAGAAAAGCCCCACCAGCCCCTATTGCTACCAAAAACACCTACAGTTCTTACAACAGGAGACTCCATAGTCCTCACAAGCCCTGAGCCTAGTTTGGAGAGTTGCTGGGAATTCACACAGCTGCAATGCCTCAGGTTAAGAGCACAAGGTATGCACTCCTACTCCCCAGTCACCACCTGTGAGCCAAGCTACTGCTTGAGACCAGAGCCATCTCTTGAGAGTACCCTGCTCTGGGGAGGCCACTGGCCACTGCATTTCTCCAGCCCTAGGGCTCCATCTTCATCCCACCAAGCCCACACCAGTGGCTGAACACCACAACACCACCTGTGCAGAACCTGGGCCAGGATCTGCTGTGGCTTTGGTTTTACACAGCAGGGAAACCAACCCTCACGGCTGCACTTCTAGCCAGAGGGAGAGTATGGCAGTCTTATTCATGGAAAACCCACCCTTGAGCCAGCCAAATGCTGCATACACACCCTCAAGTGAGAGAGACTCCGAGCCTCTGAACAGTTGATACACCCCCAGTCAAGCAGAACACCTATGTGCGTATGCTTAGGACATGAAGAAACAGTTCCACAGTGCCTCCATCCCTTACAGACATGTTCCTGGCCTGCCCAATGACCCTGCACCCACAATCCAGGGCCTGAGACACAGTCCTGCCGGTTGTTCCTGACAGGCATGCCCCCAGGCCAGCCAAGCAGGCAAGAACCCATGCCCAGGACCAGAGAAACAGCCTTATAAGCCACCCCAGGTGGACATGCTCCAGGCTGCCAAGTAGCCCTGTACCCATATATCAGCCCTCAGAAATAGCCCACAGGCTTCCGCTTCCCCCAGTAGGCATGTCCCTGAGTTGGCCAAACAGACTTGCATTGTTGTTCCATATTTGAGAAACAGCTCTTGGGCAACCACCAGTAACCATGCCCCCAGATCACCCACATCCAAGCAGCTGTGCACCCACATCCCAGGCTGAGAAACATCTCTGTGGGCTGCTACTCATAGACAACAACTGTGTGATCATGCTCCCGTCCACAGTAACAGCCCCATGGCCCCAAACTCAGCAAGCCAGACCCAGGTTGGCCAACTCACTGTGTGCATGTGCCTGTCCCTGACCTGAGACACAGCCTGGTGAGCCCACTCGTGGCAAAGCTGTGCCACTGATGCCACAAACTCTCTAAGCCTAGGCTACTGAGAAACTTGCAAATGCTGAAGAAACTACATGGAGATTACACTACTGTATCCACTTAGAACCAAAGCCAACACAACCCACTGAACTGACATCCCAAGACCCATTCATACAAATAAGTCTTTCTGTGTAACACTACTCCATAATATTGGAAGAGGCATTTTTTCCACTAGATGCATAGAACTTAACATAGGACCATAGGAAACATGACACTTCCAAAGGAAAACAATAATTCTCCAGTAACAGACACCAATAATAAGAAACTATATGAAATGTCAGAAAAAGAATTTAAAATAATAATCTTAAGAAAATCTTTTGTCTCAGTATGGGTCATGCATGAAAAAAAAGGTAAAAAAGAAAAAAAAAAAGAAACCCTTAAGATTAAAATCTTTCACAGACAAACAAAAACTAAGGAAATTTACCATCACTAGATTAGCCTTACACAAAATGCTCAAGGGACTTATACATAGAAATGAAAAGATGGTAGCCACCATCATGCAAACATGCAAAACTATAAAACTCACAGGTAGAGCTGATACACAAAGGAGAAAGAGAAAGAAATAAAACCTTATCACTACAGAAAATCATTCAACTGCAAAATAAACAATAAGAGAGGAAGTAAGGAACAAATATATAAAAAAACAACCAGAAAACATGTAACCAAATGACAGGAGTAAGTCTTCACCTATCACTAATAACCTTAAATATAAATGGATTAAATTCCCTACTTAAAAGATATAGACTGACTGAATATATTTTTTAAAAAATGACCCAGCTATATGTTGCCTACATGAAACTTATCTCACCTGTAAATATACATATAGACTGAAAGTGAAGAAATGAAACAAGATATTTGATGCAAATGGAAACCAAAATCTGGCAAGAGTAGCCATATATATATCAGATAAAACAGACTTTAAATCAGAAACTGTAAAAAAAAAGATGAAGAAAGTAATTCTATAACTATAAAGGAATCAATTTAACATGAGAGTGTAACAATTTTAAATATACATGTACACTGGAGCACCCAGATCTATAAAGCAAATATTAGATATAAAGGCAAATATAGATCCCAATACAATAACAGCTGGGGACTTCAACACCCACTCTTAGCATTGGACAAATCATCTAGACAGGATATCATCAAAGAAACATGGAATTTAAATTGCATCACAGACCAAATGACTTAGCAGATATTTATAGAACATTTCATTCAAGAGCTGCACAGTACACATTCTTTTCATCAGCATATAAAATGTTCCCCAGGATTGACTCTATGTTAGGACACAAAACAAATCTCAAAAAGTCTATCCAACAATTTTTAAAAATCAAAATCTTATCAAGTATTTTATCTAAACATAATGGAATAAAGCTAGAAATCAATAACAATAGGAACATTCAAAACTATGCAATACATAAAAATTAAACAACATGCTCCTAAATGACCAATGGGTGAAGGAAGAAAGGAAGGCTGCTATTTAAAATTTACTGATACAAATGTAAATAAAAATAGAATATACAAAAACTTATGGAGGCACAGCAAAAGCAGTATTAAGAAGCAAGTTTGGCCGGGCGCGGTGGCTCACGCCTGTAATCCCAGCACTTTGGGAGGCCGAGGCAGGTGGATCACGAGGTCAAGAGATCAAGACCATCCTGGTCAACATGGTGAAACCCCGTCTCTACTAAAAATACAAAAAATTAGCTGGGCATGGTGGCGCGTGCCTGTAGTCCCAGCTACTCGGGAGGCTGAGGCAGGAGAATTGCCTGAACCCAGGAGGCGGTGGTTGCGGTGAGCCGAGATCGCGCCATTGCACTCTAGCCTGCGTAACAAGAGCGAAACTCCGTCTCAAAAAAAAAAAAAAGAAGCAAGTTTATAGTAATAAATACCTACATCAAAAAAACAGAAAGATATCAAATAAATAACCTAATGATACACCTCAAGGAACTAGAAAAGGAAGAATAATCCAAACTCAAAATTAGTAGAAGGAAAGAAATAATAAAAGAGGAGAAATAAATGAAATGGAGACTGAAAAAAAAAACCCAAATAATAACAAAACATGATTAATTCTATGAGGCCAGCATTGCTCTGATACCAAAACCAGACAAGGACATGACAAAAAAGGAAGACTACAGGTCAGTATCCCAGACGAATATAGATAACAAAATCCTCAACAAAACCCATAGAACTGTACAACACAGGAGTAAACCATAATGTAAATTATGGACTATAGTTAATAACAATGTATTAATATTTGCTCATTGACTGTAACAAATGTTCCACATGTAAGATGTTAATAGAAGATACCATGGAGGAGTGTTAGGAGGGTGCAGTGGGATGCATGTGTGGAACTCTATGCACTATTTGCTCAGTTATTTTGTAAATCTAAAACTGGACACAAAAATGAAATTTATTAATCATTTTTCATAAATTTTAAAAAAAGGCATTCAAAGTGAATCTAATGGTCTAGGGCATTTGTTTTGGGCAAGGAAAGAAGTAGCTGAAATGATTCACTTAACTTTGTGAGATTTTGATTTGTGGTATGTTTTGAAGTGTCAGACAAGGGGTGGAGGCACTGGATTTGAGACATAAGAATGAAATAAAACATAAGGAAAACATCAGAGTGACCAGACCTGATCAATGATTATTTAGGACAAATTCCTAAGTGGGATGGATTAATTTAATCTCATTTTATAAGAGAAATCTTAGGCTTTCTAATAAAGCCTTACTCATATATTATAGTGAAAGGTACATTTTCCACTGAGCAGCACCTGTAGCTGTCCTTCTGCAAATTATATTCCTGTATCCCTTTCCTATTTCTAATGGCTTCTGTTTTTCTCTTCCTATTTTACTCTTTAAATCTTTGTACTTCTAACATATCATATTTATAAGTTGTCCTTGTCATTGTTTACTTACACTGAAATAACTCAGTGGTTACCATAAAAAAAAAAAAAAAAAGATCAGTGTTCTGGGGAGAAATTTATTTCAGTGACTTCTGTGCCCTCAGTAAAAATAGGAAAATGTCTGTGGGTGATAACAGCAATTCCCACGTTGAACCCTATTTTTTATCTTTTTGAGCTCCTAGTCCTACAAGAAAGCTCCCTGGAAGATTCCTGGTAGAAATCTCCCTGGAGCTTGAGCCTATGTTTCTTTCCACAGCTATAAAGCAGAGTTTTTATTTTGACTCTAGGGCTTCAGGAGAAGCCACTGTGAGAAAAGAAACTTTGCTTGGTATATAGGACTGACTTCTAAGGAAGTGGTTCTCAAACCTGAGTGTGCATTAGAATCACTTGGAAGTTTATTAAAACACAGAATTTTATGCCCCATCCCCAAGCTTATGATTCAGTAAGATGGGGTGGGACCTAAGAATTTATGGCTTTAACCAGTTCCTAGGCGATGCTGCTGGTCCAGCGTCATTACTTTGAGAACAACTGGTATAGGAACCTTAGATATTTAACAATACTTTGCTTGAGCAGTCAAGAGCCAACACTTTCAATGCCTTGGCACTTGATCTAGAGGCTCTGGAATTATGAAAAACGTAGTGCTCAAGCAGCTAAAACAAACTACTCTGATTTCAAGGTTTGTGGCTCTCCTAAGGATCACCCATATTCCTTTGTTTCCCTTGACTTATACTTTGCTAGGAAAGAAGACTTTTTAGAGAAAACAGCTTTGAGTAGTTAATCCTCAGTTGAATATTTTTGTGTACTATATATACATATATATGTGTGTGTGTGTGTATATATATATATATATACACACATATATTTGTATATATGTATGTGTGTGTGTGTATATATATATATATATATACACACATATATAATAATAATAATTATTATTTTTTGCAACAAAATTTTGTTCTGTCCTCCAGGCTGGAGTGCAGTAGTTCTATTATGGCTCACTGCAGCCTCAACCTTCCCAGGGTTAGGCGTTAACCTAACCAGGATGGTACTCCTGCTGTAGCTTCCACTTCAGCCTCCCTAGTAGCTGGGACTGCAGGTGCATGCCACCACGCTTTGCTAAATTTTTGTATTTTTTTTGTAGAGACGGGGTTTTGCCATGTTGCCCAGGCTGGTCTCAAACTCCTTGGCTTGAGCGATCTGCCCACTTTAACCTCTCAAAGTACTGGGATTATAGGTGTGAACCACTGAGCCTGGCCCTATGATACATTTTTTTGTCAGAGGAGCCGTTGTAAAGAAGACACATTTTTTCTTTAATCTCTACTATTGAAAATGAATTATTAGTGACAATAACGATCATTTACTGAGCAACTAATATGTCCCAAGCCCTCTGTGTACTTTCATCACTCTGCTTCTCAGAACCTTACAACGTACCTAGTGTGTCTACTGTTTTCATTTCATTACACTCTCCTAAGGAATACCCTAGAGCACGCTTATATTAGACTTTAGCATGCATTCCATTATTCATTTTAGCAGATTGTCACAGTGATTTAACATGAAAATGTCTAGACTCCTGGCAGGAGAATGCTTAAAGTCTATCCAGAACAAATACCTTAGTGCTCATTTTTAAGAAGTTTTGCAGGGACTGACTTCACAATCTACAGACTTCACAATCTACAGAACCTACAGAAACTGGTTCTGTTGTTTTTCAATATATAATAAGTAAGTCTTTTTTAAAAATTTATTTAAAAGTCAGTGTCTTGTTCCATCACCCCAGCTGGAGTGCAGTGGCTTAATCATGCTCACCACAGCTTCAGAGTCCTGGGCTCAAGTTACCCTCCCATTTTTTAGTGACAAGGTCTTGTTAAGTTGCCCAGGATGGTACTCCTGCAGTAGCTTCCCGAGTTGATGGGATTACAGGCTTGTGAGCCACTTTGCCCAGGTTATTTTTTAAATTGATTGCTATATTACCTAATAATAAAAATTTCCTCTCTGTTAAAATAATTTTTACTTTAAATCTACTTTTAAAATGTAGCTTTCTGTGAACTTCCTCATACATTTGAATATGGTCATTGTCACCTATTAACAAACATTCTCCTATCACCTCAATTTTTTTTTACAATATTTAGTCAGTCTTTTTTTTCCCAGTTCTTCTCTAGGTTCAGTTTATTGGGTAGTATAGTGGAAAGATTACTTCAGATATCCTGTGTGGTAGACAACCATGTTGTACTGTATTAAATGTGAGTCAAATCTACATTAAATTTTTTGATTCAGTTTAATCTTTGCTTGAACCTATCTTCCTCCCTCTTTCCTTCTTTCCTTCCACCCTATATTTTATCCATATGTATACCTAGATATACTTTGAACGTTACCATGTACCTGGCATTGTGAGCATTTTAATATCAGCTATTTAATTCTTATAGCAATTCTACAGTGTGGATATTATTCCCAGTTTACAAATGAGGAAACAGACTTGAAGTTAAGTAACTTGCCCAAGATCATAGAGCTAGTAAGATAGAGAAGCCAGGATTTGAACCCAGAGATCTGACTGCAAAGCTTTTTCTGTTTTTTGTTTTTTCTTTCTTGAAGACAAGGTCTCCATCTGTCACTCATGCTGGAGTACAGTGGAGCGATCTTGGCTAACTGCAACCTCCATCTCCCAGGTTCAGATGATCCTCCCACCTCAGCCTTCTGAGTAGCTGGGACTACAGTCACACGCTACCACACCCAACTAATTTTTGTAGAGAGAGGGTTTCACCATATGGCCCAGGCTGGTCTCGAACTCCTGGACTTAAGCAATCTGCCTTCCTTGGCCTCCCTAAATGCTGAGATTACAGGTCTGAGCCACCGTGACCAGTGGCAAAGCTCAATCACTATTGGCTGTGTTAAACTGTTTCCCAATGAATGAATCCTAGATTCAATTTACTTTTTTTTTTTTTTTTTGAGGCAATCTCTTTCTGTTGTCTAGGCTGGAGTGCGGTCGCACAATCTTGGCTCACCGCAAGCTCTGCCTCCTGAGTTCAAGTGATTCTCCTGCCTCAGCCTCCCAAGTAGCTGGGATTACAGGTGAATGCCACCATGCCTGGCTACTTTTTGTATTTTCAGTAGAGATGAGGATTCACCGTATTGGCCAGGGTGGTCTCGAACTCCTGACCTCGTGATCTGCCCTCATGGGCCTCCCAAAGTGCTGCAATTACAGGCATGAGCCACTCCACCCAGCCCCATTTACTTTTTAAATTATATGTGTAATTAATTATATAATAAAAAATTTAATAGAAGCATCTATCAATAGCTACAGCAAATATTTATTCCATTAATCATCAACTATGCCCAAAGTGTGGTTTCTTCCCAGACTATAGAAATAAAATACCATTGTATTTACATTTTTTGGAAGTTTTTGCTTTTCCAGCTTATAATTCCTTATTAGTCATGTAGCTCTTTTTTTCTTTCCTCTTTTTCTGCTTTTTTTTTTTTTTTTTTTTTTTTTTTTTTTTTAAATACAGACAGGGTCTCCCTATGTTGCCCAGCTGGGTTTCGAACTCCAGGCTCAAATTAATTAACATTTGTTAATTGGATCCCTTACTCCTGGGCTCAAGCAATCCTCCTGTCTCAGCCTCCCAAAATGCTGGGATTACAGGCAGGAGCCACCATGCCAGCCATAGCTCTTTTCATTGAAATTCTAGCTATGGCTTTTTTTTTAATGGGGCTCTGTTGTTTCACTGAATTGACATACTATTTCCTGGTTAGCCATTTTCCTACCAGTGAGCATTTGGATTACTTAGAGGTTTTCATTATGAAATGCCATGTTCAGATAAGTTATTTTCCCCTTTGAGTTATTTCTTTGACATATGTTACTATAAGTAAAGGAGTACAAACATTTGGGGTGTGAATTGACAACCATTTACAGTGACACCATGAATGTTGACACCTAATGAAAAGCTAACTGGTAATTGCTTAACTGTATTTCTTTAATTATTAGTGAGATTGATTCCTTCTCAAATAGTTGTCTTCTGGAGTAAATTTTCTATTTATGTCCTTAAATTATTTGTTAATTGTATCCCTTACAAATTCCTACCAGCTACTTGTATATAAAGGTAATCTATTATGCTTTCTCTCCTCTGTTGTCATACATTTATGAATGTATTTATTTATTTATTATTATACTTTAAGTTCTGGAGTACATATGCAGAACATGTAGGTTTATTATATAGGTATACATGTGCCACAGTGGCTTGCTGCATTCATCACCCTGTCATCTAAACTAGGTATTTCTCCTAATGCTATATCTCCCCTATCCCTCTGCCCCCTGCTATCCCTCCCCTACCTGCCCCACCACCTCTTGCTATCCCTGCCGTAGCCTTCCACCCCCCGACAGGCCCTAGAGTATGATGTTCCCCTCCCTGTGTCCATGTGTTCTCATTGTTCAACACCCACTTATGAGTGACAACATGTGGTGTTTGGTTTTCTGTTCTTGTGTCAGTTTGCTGAGAATGATGGTTTCTGGCTTCATCCACGTCCCTGCAAAGGACATGAACCTTTTTTATGGTTGCATAGTATTCCATGGTGTATATGTGCCACATTTTCTTTATTCAGTCTATCATTGATGGGTATTTGTGTTAGAAATGTATTTATTTTAAAAAAATGATTTATTTGGCAGATATTTGTAGTTGTTATGTAGTCAATCAACTTGGAACTCTGTTCCCCCAGAGGTTCATACTTCCTTAGATCTCTGCTCAAATGGCCTTGACCACCTGTATAAAATGACTCTCCATCTTCCTCTAATCACTTTCACTCTATATTCTCCTTTTATTTTCATCACAGCACATTCCAGCTGGCATAACATGTATTATCTGTGTCCCCCACTAGAATAAAACACTTCATGAGATAGGGACTTGATCATTTTTGCTGCTGTATCCTCAGTGCCTAGTGCATAGGAAGTGCTCATAAATATTTTTGAGTGAATGATGCAAATTCTGCCATTGAAAATTACTATTATTGTGTCAGTAGACAATAAATGATCTTTCCTCTGTAAATGAGGCAATGATACCATCCCATTTTCTTCTGGCTCATTATAGTTAGTTTTAAAATAATTTACTCTTATCTGAATTTTTTAATGGTATTTCATAAATCTTTGACCAATATTTTCCTAGAATTTTGCTTTTTCCATGCTTTTGAATTCATATCAGTTTGGATCTATTTTTGTATCTTTTTTTTTTTTTTGAGACAGGCTGGGGTGCAGTGACGTGTTCATAGCTTACTGTAACCTTGAACTCCTGGGCTCAAAAGATCCTCCTGCCTCAGCCTTTCCTGTAGCTAAGACTATAGTCACATGCCATCACACCTGGCTACTTTAAAATTATCTTTGTAGTGACAGGGTCTTGCTCAGGATGATCCTCCCACCTCAGGCTCCCAAAGTGCTGGCATTATAAGCATGAGCCATTGTGCCTGGTTATATTTTTATTTCTATATTCTAATCTTTGTACTGGTAGTTCTGGTGGGCATTTAATTATAACATGGCTTAAGATTTTATAGGACTGAGTAGACTGTTGACACTTTCCATTCCAATTGTTTCCTTGAGATTTTTTCTTTAACTTTTTAATATGGAAAATCAAACATGCTAAATTAGAATAGTATAGGAATTGGAAAACTTTTTTTGAATGCACAATAGAATATTTTTGACAATGCAAAACAATTATCCTAGCATTTCTGCTTTCCTTTATATTAGCCAGTTTTTGTAAGTCCCAAGTTTCTAATGAAAATATTTTCACCATGTACAAAATAGTTTCCAAAATTATAGTAATATATTACATTGTTCTTTTAATTCACCAAGCCAGTTTGAGCCCTTCTCTGTGTCCAGCATGTGGTCTAAGAGGTGTGAAGGATACCATACAAAGAAGAGTGCCCCCTACCTGCAAGGTGCTTATAATCCAGTTGGGAAGATAAAAACTGTAAGTGAAAGAACTAGGGAATATATTGCCATCATCCTAGCTTTATGCTATCATTGGTACAAACCAATGATAGGCAGCTTATAAAGATTAAATACATAACAAATGAAACAGAGAAAGCAGCTAAGAGCCTGCAGTAGGTGAGCCAGAAACAACAGTTTCTTTCCAAATGCATGATTGTCTGTCAGCACTTGCCTAGAACAGGGAGACTGACATTTTATCCTCAACAAGCCAGGGAGGTGGTCATACCTAGTGCAATGCTAAGCACTCAACTGGACAGTTAATTTTTTATAAGTTTTAAATGTGAACCTATTGATCCGGTTTCTGATTTTTGCTGTTGTTACATGAATAAGTTCTTTAGTGGTGATTTCTGAGATTTTGGTGCACCTATCATCTGAGCAGTGTACAGCTGTACTCAGTGTGTACTGTTTTACCCCTCACTCCCCTCTTACCCTGTTTCCTTGAGATATTTACCCCTATTTTTTTCACATCCTTTTTTTCTATACAATTTTATGATTTCTATGAGATATCCTATTGAGATGTTAATTGGTATTGCATTTAAATCTACTTATGCAGAGGGAGGATTAAGTTTTCCTTATTCAAGTTGTCTTTTATTTCTGCCATTAAAGTTTTACAATTCCATTCATATAGATCTCTTATCAGTCTCACTAAATATTTGGTTTTTGTTGTTGCTGTTGAAAAATACACCCTTTTTTCAATATATTTTTGGCATGTAAATTAAAACTATTTTTTTTGCGTTTATCTTATAATCTATAGCCTTTCTAAAGAAACTAAAATTTTGTTGATTCTCAAATTTTCTAAATATGAATTTCTATTTGAAAAGTGATTTTAAAGATTTATTATTAATTTTCTTTGTATTTCTAAGTCCTGTTAGCTTGCTAGAAACTTTTATATTACATAGAAATGTTAATGGGAACATTCCTAATTTTTTCTAAGTTTTGTTTTTGTTTGAGACAGGGTCTCACTGTGTCATCCAGCTTGGAGTACAGTGGCATGATCTTGACTCACTGTAGCCTTGACCTCTCTGGTTCAAGCAATCCTCCCACCTCAGCCTTCCAAACAGCTGGGACTACAGGAATCCACCACCACTCCTGGCTAATTTTTGTATTTTTTATAGAGCTGGGGTTTCACCATGTTGTGTTCTAAGTTCTAAATAGAACAATTCTAAATTTCCTCATTAAAAATAATATAGGCTCTGGTTTGTGGTAAATATTCTTTATTGTGCTAAAAGAAAACTCACTACTATGTAAATCTTTTCTGTGATCAAGAATATCAAACATCATCAAATGTTTTTACAATATTGTGGTTTTTCTACACTTCTGTATTTTAATAATGATTAATATTAAATATTTCCCTAATTTTATACTAAGCTTACTATATTTTCCCTGCTATGATTGTAAGACTAGCATTTATTGTCACAACTAGGATTAACTTTTTCCTTTTCTTACTACTGCACTTGACTAGTCTTTAAAAAAGAAAAAGAAAAGTTATTAGTTGGAAGTGTAGAGAAAGATAAGGGATACATAGAGAATATGTATAGAAGAAAATATAGAGAAGTATAAAGATGTATCTTTAATGAAATAAAAAGTACTAATAATCACTATTAAAGTCAATGCCTCAACTCCAAAATATGTGAACACTGATTCTATTATATTTTCTTTCTTTTTTCTTTTGAGGCAGAGCCTTGCTCTGTCACCCAGGCTGGAGTGCAGTGGCGTGTTCTCAGCTCACTGCAACCTCCACCTCATGGGTTCAAGCGAGTCTTGTGCCTCAGCCTCCCGAATAACTAGGATTACAGGTGCCTGCCACTATGCCTGGCTAAGTTTTTAAGTAGAGTTGGGGTTTTGCCATGTTGGCCAGGCTGGTTTGAACTTCTGACCTCAGGTGATCCACCTGCCTTAGCCTACCAAAGTGCTAGGATTACAGGCGTGAGTCACCACACCCGGCCTCTGTTATATTTTCTGAAGCACATACAATTGACTTCAGGTAGACAGCCCAGAATGCCAACTGAGTAACATGAGAAGTTGGCATGAAAATAAAAGTTATCCAAGGCTGAACCAAATGTGGGTCATTCAGAGTTGACTACATCATCATGCAGTTACACTGCATCTGTCTCTGAGAATCTTCAGTGGCAGAGTCCTGAGTTGAAAGACTAAAGCACACACCTCTTTACTAATATTTCATGTCTTAGAATTGCTTTGGCATTTTCCTGTCTCACATACCTGGATTCTTCAGCCTTGAGAGCCGTGCTCTTAAAATCAGGTGTCTTTTCTTCAGAGGTCTTATCCTCCATCTCCTTGGATGTATTTGCCTCACTTTCTACTGGAGTCAAGGTAGTTTGAAAATATCCTTTACCTTCAAAAGTCACAGTTATGTTTGAGATGGTGACATGTTTTGGGGATTCTTTCAACTCACTCTTACTTTTTGTATCTTGTAGACACCCAGGCTGCAGAATGTCTTTCATTTTTTCCTTTAAAAATAAAAAGCAGCAGCAAATCAGGTAACAGAAGAGCATCAGCTAATAGATGTTTGTGGAGCAGCATCTAATACAGGCACCATTTCATTCATTGTCACTGAGCTCCTGTAAGTAGTAAGGAGGGAGTGAGGCTTAGAGTGGTACAACCATGGGGAGTGCCCAGAGTGTGCTGGCGGCAGGCTGTGTGGTAGCCAGGGCCTGCCCCACTGCAACCTGACACATGTTCCCAAGCTTGTGTTGTCACCTCACAGAAGACATTTGGCTTCTAATTACAGTACTTCTCTGTGAATTGTCAGTGCAACAAAGGTTTCCCAGAAATGCCACTGATTCCCCAGTCTCAGTTTGCTCTTAATTAGAGCATCTAATAGGTGACAGGGGTTGGGGACTTATAATATAAAAAATATTTTTTTGGTCAAATGACTTAGAACCTGTATCTAAAACTTAATACTCTAAAACCCCCTCTCCTCCTAATTTCCCAGTTTCTGTTAATGTACCATCTCTACCAGCTGCTCTCTGATTCCCTCAGAATCACTGAGGCCTCAAGGCCAATGAGGGTTAGCAGGCCCTAAAGCTGGCTCTCTAATGTTCTTCATGTCTGCATCTTCTTCTTTCCACTGCCCCGCCTAGTCCATTACTTCTTGATATGGTTTTGTCCCTTGAAAATCTCATGTTGAAATGTGACCTCCAATGTTGGAGGTAGGCCTACTAGGAGGTGTTTAGGTCTTGGGGGCAGATCCCTTGTGAATGGCTTGGTGCTATCCTCACTGTAATGAGTTCTCACTCTGAGTTGATGTGAGATCTGGTGTTTAAAAGAGCCTAGCACCTCTTTCCTCTTTCTTTTGCTCCCTCTCTCGCTATGTGATGTGCTGGCTCCCCTTCCTTTCTGCCATGATTGTAAGTCCCCTGAGGCCCTCACCAGAAGCAGATGCCGTATTGTGCTTCCTTTACCACCTACAGACCCGTGAGCCAATTAACCCTCCTTTCTTTATTGATCGCTCAGCCTCAGATATTTCTTTATAGTAATCCAAGAATGGCCTAATACACCTCTATTACATTTCCTTGAAAATAATGCAATAATCTTCTTCCTTAAAGGTAAAACTCCTGACAATAAAAGTCATATATATTTATTATAGCATATTTGGAAAATCATATAATGAATAAAGTTAAATATAGTATATTACTGCTTGCCAAGGTGGGCGGATCACTTGAGGCCAGGAGTTTGAGACCAGCCTGGGCAACATGGAGAAACCCCATCTCTACTAAAAATACAAAAATGAGCTGGGCATGGTGGTGGGCACATGTAATCCCAGATACTCAGAAGGCTGAGGCATGAGAATCGCTTGAACCTGAGAGGCAGAGATTGCACTGAGCTGAGATCTTGCCACTGCACTCCAGCCTGGGCAATGGAGTAAGACTGTCTCAAAATAATAAGAATAAATTATTGCTTGTATAATGTCACTGCCCAGAAACAACTATTCCTATGCACATTTTACTCTCATCTTTTTGTCTATTTATTTTGTTTATGTCTACTTTGAGATCATCTTGAAGTTCCATCTCCTTTTTCACTTAACATTTTATTGTAAGCATTTTCCTCCTGTTATTAAAAATTGTGTAGAACAATTTGAATTTTTCCTAATTAAAAATTAGTGTTTCTGTTTTGTTTTGTTTTTGTTTTTTGAGACAGGGTCTCACTCTGCCACCCAGGCTGGAGTGCAATGGCGCAATCTCAGCTCACTGCAATCTGTGCCTCCCAGGTTCAAGCAATTCTCCTGCCTCAGCCTCCCAGGTAGCTGGGATTACAGGTCCCCACTAACACAATGGCTAATTTTTGTGTTTTTTGTAGAGATAGGATTTTGCCATGCTGGCCAGGCTGGTCTTGAACTCCTGACCTCAGGTGATCCATCTGTCTCAGTCTCCCAAAGTGCTGGGATTACAAGCATGAGTCACCATGCCCAGCCCTGCCATCCATTTTTCTTTTCTTTCTTTCTTTTTTTTTTTTTGAGACAGGGTGTGACTCTGTCACCCAGGCTGGAGAGCAGTGGCATGATCTCGGCTCACTGCAACCTCTGTCTCCAAAGCTCAAGCAATCCTCCTCTCTCAGCCTCCCTAGTAGCTGGGACTACAGGCACATACCACCATGCCTGGCTAATTCACCTGTCTTGGCCTCCCAAAGTGCCAGGATTACAGGTGTGAGCCACTGCACTGGCATTTTTTCTATTGTGGACCTAGAGGAAGTTTTTCAGCAGTAGTCTTCAGATCTCTTTACCTATAATCCATCCTGCATTTGCTTAATCTTTTAAAAATACAGCTTTTTCATTCCCTTACACAGGAGACTTTGGTCACTAAGGTTTGCTCAAATAGTGAAGTTCTCATTTTTAAATTTGACTCTCAAGGCTTTTAAGCAACTTTCCAATCCTATATTCTACTATTCTCCACCTATATTATCCTCCAGCCCAACTGAACAAAACATTTTTGGACATGACTCTCTGGCCTTTTCTAAAGCCACTCAACTTGTTTTTCATTATCCTATTTCCATCCTTGTGTTTACCCATCAAAGTTCCATCCCATCCTTCAAGATCCTGAATACTGCTATATATTTTTAAACTGGAAAATAACCCTTTCATTGTATTAATATCCTCATTTTAGAAGTGAGAAAACTGAGGCTCATGAATTCTGTGACTTGGGCAAAGTCACACTAGTAATATGTCACAGGTTAAGTCTAACTTGGGTCTTCTGATTCTGATTCCAAAGTTATTTTCATTTCTGATACTGGGCTAAGATTGATGTTAAGGGTGGTCACTGCCTATTTCAGGAAACATCTTACAACTCCTTTACACAAGGATTCAGAGATCAAATTTCACTATTAAAATTAGGTTACAGTTCCATATCATCTTGATCATCAATGTCAGCTAACCAAGAAGTGTGATCTTGGTAATCACTCTAGTTCTTGATTATTAAGGCATGAAAGTCTTCGGTGACACGTACCTCCTCCTCTTGCTTGGCCCTGATTAAGTCATCGTTTTCAAACACGACTGTGACTCCTGAGCATTTTGTAACATCCAAGTTTTCTGTGACTTCTGTGGCTTCTGTGACTTCTGTGACTTCTGTGACAATTCTTACATCTGGGACCTCTGGGACCTCATTTTCTGGAAGATCTGTAACATCTGTGATGTCAGTGATGCCTGTGAATTCCGAGAAATCTATGCTGTCCCTGACACGTACAGGGCCTGTACCTGCATGCATGTATGGGGTCGCGATGGCTGTGAACGCTGTGATATCCATCACGTCCATGGAGCCTGTGATGTCTGTGCTATTCGTAATTCCCGAGAGACTTGAAACCTCTGATACTTTGGAAACTTTGGCTTTCTCCTGATTCAGGAGGGAGATGAGGGCCACCCACTGAGAAAATAAGGTGTCCTGTTTGCATGCAGAGGCGCAGAGCTGTAAGTAGTAGGCTCGACCACTCACCAGCTTTACTTTCAGGCGCATGTTCTCAGCATCATGCACAGAAAGAGTCACAAACTGCAGAGGGAGAAACCTGCAAACAAGCACACATGTAACATCATCTGGAGACTTGATTGGAGGCCTATATATATAGTTTTTGTTTTTTTGGTTGTTTGTTTTGAGACAAGGTATCACTCTGTTACCTTGGAGTGCAGTGGTGGTGCGATCATGGCTCACTGCAGCCTCGACTTCCTGGGCCCAAGTGATTCTCCCACCTTATCCTCCTGAATAGCTGGGACAATAGGTATGCGCTACCACACCTGGCTAGTTTTTGTATTTCTTGTAGAGACAAGTTGTACAAGGTAGTTCTGTATTTTTTGTAGATACAAGATTCACCATGTTGCCCAGGCTGGTCTTGAATGCCTGGGCTCAAGCAATATACCTGCCTTGGCTTCCCAAAGTGCTGGGATTACGGGTACGAGCCACTATGCCCAGCCTCTTTCTTATTTTTTATGGTAGTTTGAAGAATGAGACTCAAGACACCAGACTTGTCTCCCAGATAGGTCTGGGTAGGGGCTCCTGAGGACCATCTCATCTTAATCATATGACAAAGGCTCTGATGTATAAAAACATCAGAATGGACTGGGCACGATGGCTCACGCCTGTAATCCTAGCACTTTGGGAGGTCAAGGCTGGTGGATCACCTGAGGTCAGAAGTTCAATACCAGCCTGACCAATATGGTGAAACGCTGTCTCTACTAAAAATACAAAAATTAGCCAAGTGTGGTGACGTGGGCCTGTAGTCACAGCTTCTTGGGAGGCTGAGACAGAAGAATTGCTTGAACTCAGGAGGTGGAGGTTGCAGTGAGCCCAGATCGTGCCACTGCACTCTAGCCTGGGGGTGACAGAGTGAGACTTCATCTCAAAAACAAAACAAAACAAATAAAACACATCAGAATGCCAACTATTTACCATTAGAAAGTGTCCATTTAAATTCATCCTTCAAAGTTGAGACTTAAAGTTAAGCAATTTGCTCAAGATCATAGAGTAAGTTAGTGGCTGAGACAAGACCAGAGTTAATTCTGTTGGAAGCTGGGATGCTGGGGAAGAGGAGGCATGTTCTAGAAAGGCAGTTTATTATGAGTCTTCAGTTCCTGTTAGTTAGGTTTAATTTTTTAAAAAATTAACTGCCTGTTTGACATGCTTTATCATACATGATTTCCCCCATCTTTAAGGATGCTCCTCTTTGTCATTTGCAGCAGGGAGTGTGAGTGAGATGCTCCTTTAGCACAATTGTCATCAGTGTTTCCATTTTCAGATCCGCAAGGGTAACGCACATTTTCTGAGAGATCTTTAACCTCCTGTCTTTATAACTCACCTAGTGAGCACCAGTTTCTCTGCAGGAGGAGATGTCAGGAGACTTTTAAACAGGGGTTCTGTATCTTTTTGAGCACCAGGTGTCAGATGTGCCAGTAGCATCACATTGGGGATCTTGTGGGTGGAGCTGGAAGAACAGATGCCTACAGTCACCCAGTTGGCTCGATTATGAAGGTAAATGGATTCACCTCTCCTGTTGACCTGAGTGCAGAAAACAGGAAAAGGTGTTATCTGATGAAATGTGTGGCTTTGACAACCTTGCTTGCCTGAGAAGTGTAAGAGAGGGCAGGAAATAAAGGAGAAATGAACCATGGTGTATCTATTCCTTCACTTGGTCATGCTAATTCTTGGAGGTACCGCAGGGAACAGGCACAGTCCCTGACCCGTGGGGGTCTACCAGGGCAAACATTAAACAATTTAAGTTTGTAACTAATTATTACTGTAAGAAGTTTTACCAAGTACAAGTTCAGGATGTTACAGGAACATGTAACACAGGACTTGACTTAAAGTGGGGAGATAGGCAGTGATGTTCAGGTAGCAGCTAGGTCTTAGAAGGTACAGACATTTACACATAAGTTTATTTAAAATGTTACTGACATAAAAGACAAGTAGCTCAAATGTACAAATAATATGCAATATTCTTTAGTCTTTAGTTTAAATTCCATAGAGCCAATTAATAAATTCCACAAACTCTTGCCAAACTCTTCTTATATTTATAACCTCAGAAATATAGACAATAGTAAAATGTAGTAAAAGATTAGGAATGAAGAGTTTTGAATATTTATTTCCCTTATTTTAGATATAATATAATTTTAAGTTTATAAAATTTAATTTTTGAGAAGATAATTTTTTTTTTTGAGACAGTCTCATTCTGTCACCCAGGCTGGAGTGCCGTGGCATGATCTCAGCTCACTACAACCTCTGCCTCCCAGGTTCAAGTGATTCTCTTGCCTCAGCCTCCTGAGTAGCTGGGATTACAGGCATGTACTACCAAGTCTGGATAATTTTTCTGTTTTTAGCAGAGATGGGGTTTCACCATGTTGGCTGTGCTGGTCTTGAACTCCTGACCTCAGGTGATCTGCCCGCCTCAGCCTCCCAAAGTGCTAGGATTACAGGAGTGAGCCACTGCACCTGGCCTATAATTTAATTTTTAATAATGGCTGTGTTTAAGAACTGACTTACACATTTCCTGAATACTTACCAGGCAACCAGTTCCAGCACACTCCTGGATATGGGGTCATGGAAGTCTCCCCTGAGAAAGAGACCTCTAGCTGATATCTAAACCCTGTGGGCAATAAACTGGCTGGGTGGAGAGGAGAGGTTTCCAGGCAGAGGAACAGCATGTGTAAAAATCTCAAAGTCCAAGAAACGTGGCCAAAATCTCTGCCACTTGGTAGAAGAAGAGACTGGAGGATTAGCAGGCAGGAAGGTGAAGGAAGGCAGAGAGGAGCTACACTGTAGTTTCTCCACTGTATGATAACTGGTTCAATTAAAAAATGCATCATTTGAAAGAAAGAGGTTGTAGCTCACACTGTCGATAACCTATCCCAAACTGTGCCCCTCTTCTTCCTGATTAACAGAATCTTGGTTTTGTCCACTATCATGGCTCAGGGATAATGACGTAGCTGAGGGATTAAATCCCGATTAACCTAAGTGGATAGTAGTGGTCCTACTCTACCCCTTGCCAGTGACTGGTTTCAGCAGGGGCTGTGACCAGTGAGACATAGAGGGGCTCTCCTACAACCCTGAAAAGCCTTTCTCAGAGCCACCAGGAGACAGAGCCACCAGGATGAGATGAATGTCTTCTACTTCTGGCAGTTGTCCTGTTTGGATGTGGTGACCTGAGGGGAGCTAGCTTCAAGGTGATAGAGCAAAAAGAAAAAACCTGGGTCCTCTACTGGGAGTGAGCTTTTGCCCTGGGGTTCTTTCACTCTATTTGAGATAATTGCTTCCTTTTTTATTTTTTTAAAAGTATTTATTTGTTTGTTTGTTTGTTTTTACAAAGTCTCCTCTTAACCTCCAGGCTGGAGTGCAGCAGTCCCATCCTAGCTCACTGCAGCCTGGAGCTCCTGGGCTCAAGCAATCCTCCCTCCTCAGCCTCTCAAGTAGCTAGGAATATAGGTGTGCAGCACTGCACCTTGCTAATTAAAAAAAAATACTTTTAGAGATGGGGGTCTCACTTGTTACCCAGCCCAGTCTTGAACTTCTGACCTCAAGCAATCCTGCCGCCTTGGCCTTCCAAAGTCCTGGGATTACAGGCATGAGCCACTGTATCCAGCCTAATTGTTTCTCTTTTTTCATTTAAACCTGTTCAGTCAGGAATCTTGATAACATGCTGCCAAACACATGTTAACCAGGGGTTGTGCATCTTGAAGGGTATGACTTATCAAATTATGATAGGGGCTACGTCTGACCTATCGACTGCTAACTACCACAATGTCGGAAAAGTACTATGTAATTTCATTAGAGTGCACAAAAGGTAACTAACTTGGAAAGGGCACAAGATGAAAGGTGAAGAAATAAAAACATTATTAGTAGGAAAGAAGTATGTAGAAGGTAAAGTACATCAAATCATGACTTGTCACACACATTCTAGGGACATCCTAAAATATTAGATGTTTTGGGAGGTGAAGAGCTCACACTAGTACTCAAGTATTGGTGCAGAGAATGTGTTTATGGAAGATGAAGTTTCCTTACTTTTTGAAGAGTCTGTTGTCCTCCCTTGTCACCCCTCTGTGAAATCAGCTGAGAGCTGCTCAAATGTGTTAAGAATTAGACGTAATAGCTCAGTGTTTAGTGTTAGACTTTGATGCAGAATTTCTAGGAGCTTTAAAGGTATGACCCCTATCATTGAACTCATTTCACCATTTCTTTGTCTGAATATTTTAATGTTGAATGTTTACAGAAAGTTAGCATTGCTCCCAAATGCACAGAAATGTAGTTTCATTCATAATGTAGGTACCTTCTTATGAGAAGGAGGCTTTTCTTTCCAACACCATCTGACAATTATATTTTACCTTCAGAATTAAGAGTTAAGATTCATTGTAACCCCTAGTTGTGTCATAGATGTTCTTTAGAATGTCTTCTACACCTAAGAAAGAAGTTACCTGTGTGTTTCCCTGTGGCAGGAAATACCAAAAATGGCTTCATGTAATTTTGGGAAGATTGCGATAGAATGACAATTATGGTAGAGTTAAGACAGAAGTCCTTCACAAGAGTTTATTGGGGACATTTGAAATGAATGTCCTTTAACATTATAATTATTTCAGGTTTTTAAAAGTTCCCAAACTGTTCTCTTTAGTAGTATCACACATTCCCTTGGCACATTTAAAACAATTTTCCTCCCATCCTTTTCAGTTTTCTTTGAGAAAATTAATTACTGAAGTTATTGGAACTTAACTCAGGTCTTGAATATGATTTACCTGGATAAAATTGCTCTCTAACATGGGAGGAGATACAAAAGGACCATACTCTCCTCCATCCAACATATTTTGAAGATGTCCTGGATCATGGGAGTGTGGGGTGCAGACAGCATCTTGCTTATTGATCCTCATGGTAGGTTTGCTGGTGTTCTTCTTCATTGCACTTGCATATAAACAAAAACACTGAGGGAACAGAAATACAATTAATGGATACAGAGAGAATTTAATATCAGAATTAAATTGCTTCATTTATTTATTCAGCACACTTTATCAGTATCTGTGATATGCTTGACACTGCACCAGGCACTTGTATTAATACATATATCTAAACAGGACTGGTAAGAGCCGTGCCCTCTTGAGCTTACACTTTATAGGGAGACAGGTAGTAAGCAAGCCAAAAGAAAACTCAAACAAGATGTTGGATGATAGGGACTCTCAAGACTCGAAAATAGATACATATAATAAAAAGTGACTGGGATCTGGGGCCAGAGACACTTATTAGGGTATTAAGGAAAGGGCTTCTAGGAGGTCTGTCAATATATTCCCCCACAGACCATTATTTTCTATCTTCCAAATTAATGGTACTCTCTCCATCATGCAGCGTTCTCCAATCCCTTTTTGGAAGTAGGGTGTCAAAGCTGTACTAAACTGAGAACACTTTTCCAGACTATTCACCCATAACTGAGGCTTAGCTCTTAGTTGCATGCTTCTTATGAGACCAAGTCCATGGAAAAATTGTCTTTCACAAAACTGGTCCCTGCTGCCAAGAGGACCACTGCTGTAGGCAGCATTTTCAGTACATTGAGTCCCCAGGAGAGAGAAAGAGGAAAATAAATCTTGGAAAGTAAAGCAAGTGGAAGAAGAAGGAACGGGGAAAGGAAGGAAAAGAGAAAAGGGGAGGAGATTGTGTGGCCTTGCAGCCAACATGGTTTGTCTATAAGAACCATCAAATCTCACCTCAACTCAGGCCAAGCCACAATCCTCTCTAGGAGATGAAGTTTTTAAACTCACTTCAGTTTGAGCTTCCTCCTTTTCATGATGAAATCTTTTGTAAAAGAAACAAAAATAGAAAATCAAATGTATACAGGCCGTACACAATGGCTCACACCTGTAATCCCAGCGCTTTGGGAAGTCAAGGCAAGCCCATCACTTGAGCCCAGGAGTTTGAGAGCAGCCTAGGCAACATAGCAAGATCTTGTCTCTACAAAAAATACAGAAATTAGCTGGGTGTGTAGTGTGTGCCTGTAGTTCCAGCTACTTGGGAGGTTGATGTGGGAGGATTACCTGAGCCTGGGAGGTTGAGGTTACAGTGAGCTATGATCTTGCAACTGCACTCCAGCCTGGGCAACAGAGTGAGACCCTGTCTCAATAAAACAAACAAAAAAAAGCACTAATTTGTATACATAAGAAACTAATTTCAATTCTAAACCTTACTGTTATTTCAAGTGTGAGGTCAATGCCTTAGAAAGAGTTAAAGTTCTTCTAAGTATACTGGGTAGGTGAAGCGGAGTCCAAGGGTGCTGTCTATGTCTGAGCTGAGCTGTTATCCATGATCCTCACCATGGTCTTTTGGTGAGTGGAACTAGAAAGTCATGAGTTCATAGCTCATAATTGGCCTGAAACTGCCAAACAGTGAAATCCTGGGCTCCTATAGCCAATGAGGATATTTGATGATGTGGCAAAGGAAGCAGTACAGATTATATTACTGGGGTTGCATTTAATTGCTATTTAAAATGTGCTCCTGAATGATTACCTGAAAACCTTTTGTTGTCATCTTCTAGTAAGATTAAGAAAGCACCTGGCCAGGAGCGGTGGCTCATGCCTGTAATCCAGCACTTTGGGAGGCCAAGGTGGGCAGATCACTTGAGGTCAGGAGTTCTAGACCAGCCTGGCCAATATGGTGAAACCCCGTCTCTACTACAAATACAAAAATTAGCTGGATGTAGTGGTAGATGCCTATAATCCCACCTACTTGGGAGACCGAGACAGGAGAATTGTTTGAACCTGGGAGGTGGAGATTGCAGTGAGTGGAGACTTTGCCATTGCACTCCAGCCTGGATAACAAGAGCAAAACTCTGTTTCAAAAAAAAAAAAGAAAAAGAAAAAGAAAGCTCCTATATGAAACTTGTAGAATGTGTGTCAGACGCTTGGAAGAAGGTCCTAAAGACTAGAGTGGAGCCCTTTAAGAAATACACAGAGGATGATGGCACAGGAACAACAGCTGTGGGAAAATTCCAGTAAGAAAGCATTATTTAGGAGGCTGAGGTGGGCAGATCACCTGAGGTCAGGAGTTCGAGAACAGCCTGGCCAACACGGTGAAACCCTATCTCTACTAAAAAATACAAAACTTAGCCAGGCATGGTGGCATGCACCTATACTACCAGCTTTTCCTAAAAGCCTCTCTAGGAGATCTCTCAATATATGCCCACTTGGGAGGCTAAGGCAGGAGAATTGCTTGAACCTGGAGGCAGAGATTGCAGTGAGCTGAGATCATGCCACTGCACTCCAGCCTGGGTGACCAAGCAAGACCCTGTCTCAAATACACACACACACACACAACACACACACGCACCACAAACAAACAAAAAAACCTAAAATAAAGCATTAAGTTATATAATTAGCAGCATGTTTTCTTTCTTAGTGGCACATAAAATTTCTTTTTGTTTTTTTGAGACAGAGTCTCTCTCTGTCATCCAGGCTGCAGTGCAGTGGCATGATTTCGGCTCACTGTAACCGCTGACTCCCTGGTTCGAGTGATTCTCCTGCCTCAGCCACCCAAGTAGCTAGGATTAGAGGCGCACGCCACCACGCCCAGCTAATTTTTGTATTTTTAGTAGAGATGGCGTTTAACCATGTTGGCCAGTGATCCACCCGCCTCATGATCCACCCGCCTCAGCCTCCCAGGGCACTGGGATTACAGGCATGAGCCACTGTGCCCAGCCAATAATGGTATATATTATAATTAGTGGATCTTAGATTTGAGGAGCCACAGCAGTCCACTCTTGTTCATACAGAGTTAAGTGAAAGAGTGCACATTTTGGAAAAACAATTCACTCTGAGAAAATGAAAACATCCGCATTCTGGAAAGTGTGTGTACTGTTTGCAGACACTTGCTAATCAGGAGATGCCACATGTCTGCTTGGACTAGGGAAAGGCCCTTTCCAGTGGTGTCATTTATGAGATCACCAGAATTCCTTGCATCTGAGAATTCTCCTTCCAGAGAGCAAACAGTGGATGATCTCCCAGGGGAACAGGTGGATTTAGCTGTGGATTTAGGACACAGACAGGGAGGAGGAAGTGAGAGGAAAGGAAGGAATTCAGGGTTATTTGCAGCCACAACTGGATCTCATCTCTGACGTCCTTTTTGAACAAAGTTGAGGTTAGCTGAGGAGCAAAAAGTGTTAACAGGCTCTTTTATCAACTTTGCTGTGATGTTCTAAACATTTGTTCTGGAATTATTTCTACACTTTTGGATTATGTGTATAGCTGATAAGTGTATGCTAAATTTTGACTAGTTTTGTTGTAACTGTGATTTGAGATATCTGTACACTACACTCCTCACTCCTCTAACATCTCTACTAAATATATAAAAACTAACCAGGTCTGGTGATGCATGCCTGTAATCCCAGCTACTTGGGAGGCTGAGGCAGAAGGATCGCTTGAACTCAGGAGGCAGAGGTTGCAGTGAGCCAAGATTGTGCCACTGCACTCTAGCCTGGGTAACAGAGCAAGATTTCATCTTTGGGGGGAGAAACATTAGTCCAGGCTCTTAAAACAGAGGGATGGTTCTGTGAAGCCATCATTTTGACCACCACCACCACCACACACACACACACACACACACACACACACACACACACACACACCCCCCATTGTATATTTTACCAATGGTAAAGTAAATTATTTACTAGGTTCACTTTTTTTTCTCTACAGGGTCTTGCTCTGTCACCCAGGCTGGAATGCAGTGGAGTGGTGTGATTTTGGCTCACTGCAGCCTCAACTTCCCGGGCTCAAGTGATCCTCCCACCTCAACCTCCTGAGTAGCTGGGACCACAGGCATGCACCATCATGCCTGGCTAATTTTTGTATTTTTTGTAGAGATGGGATTTCACAATGTTGCCCAGGCTGGTCTCAAACTCCTGAGCTTAAGCAATCTACCCACCTTGGCCTCTCAAAGTGCTAGTATTATAGGTGTGAGCCGCTGTGCCTGGCCTTAGGTTCACTCTGAATAGCTGGAGACAGTATTCAAGTTTCGGTATATGTCTTTGCAGTTCGTTTCTTCCTTCTTTCCTTCCTTCCTTCCTCCTTCCCTCCTTTTTCTTTCTTTTTCTTTCTTCTTTCTTTCTTTCTTTTCTTTCTTTCTTTCCTTTCTTTCTTCTTCCTTCTTTCTTTCTTTTCTTTTTCTTTCTTCTTTCTTTCTTTTTATCTTTCTTTCTTCTTTCTCTGTCTCTCTTTCTCTCTCTTTTTCCTTCCTTCCTTCTTTTTTTTTTTGAGTCTGATTTTATTTGTTACTCAAATCTTATTTCTGACTGGATTCAGACTTAGAAGTAGAAGCTCGCAAAGACGAAAGTCTGTGTCTGTTCGCAATTTGTTCCTGGGCTTCTCTTTAGCTTCCTTCATTCTCTTGGCCAAAAGTTTAGCATATTATGCAGCCTCTTATTTTTCTTAGTATGCTGCTTCATCAGAGCAATACGCTGCCGTTTGTGCTGCAGGACACATGGAGTAACAAGACGCTGAATCTTGGGTGCTTTGGTCCTAGGTTTCTTACCTTCTTTGTTTAAGGGCATTCTTACAGCGTACTGGTGGACATCATCTTCTTTAGAGAGATTGAAAAGTTTTCGGATTCTGCTAGCTCTTTTGGGCTTGAGGCGACGAGGCACGGTGGTATCAGTTAGTCCAGGAATATCCTTGTCTCCTTTTTTTTTTACAATAATCAAGTTGAGAACGCTCAGATTAGCATCCACAATGCAACCATGAACTGATTTTCTCTTTCTTTCTCCAGTTCTCCTTGGTCTGTAACAGGAATGCCCCTTACTCAGTAGCAGGTGGGCATGGCCATGGGTCAAGACACCCTGCTTCATGGGGAAATCTTGTTTGTCGTTCCCACCACTGATTCGGACCACATAACCCTTCCATTCTTCACCCAGAGCATCAGCAGCAACTTCTGTCACCATACGCTTCTCATAAAAAGTACGAAGTTTGCGTTCATTGTCCACTTCAATGAGTTTCTGGCAGCCAGTGGCTGGGAAGGAGATGTTCAGCTTCATCTTGAAGCAGCTATATGCCTTCAGGGCGCCACAGAAAAGAGCCCTTCTTTCTTCTTTCATTTTTTGTTTATTTTTGGGGTCTTTTTTTGAGATAAGGTCTCTGTCACACAGGTTGGAGTGCAGTGGTGTGATCATGGCTCACTGCAGCCTCAACCTCCCCATCCCAAATGATCCTCCCACATCAGCTTCCTGAGTAGTTGGTATTACAGGTACATGCAACCATATTTATTGGTTGTAATAAATATAGTTTATTTAATCTACATTTTTATTAATCATTATTCATTAAAACAACATGGTCAAACCCTATCTCTACACAAATACACACAAAAAATTAGCTGGGCATGATGGTCGGTGCCTGTAATCACAGCTACTTTGGATGCTGAGGCAGGAGAATCACTTGAACCTGGGAGGTGGAGGTTGCAGTGAGCCGAGATTGCGCTATTGCACTCCAGTCTGGGTGACAGAGTGAGACTCCATCTCAAAAAAACAAAAAATTAAAAACAATACAGAAAACAAGCTTTCATTTCAAACTCAAACTCTCAGTGAAATTATTTCTAAGAAAAAGAAATTCAGTCACCAGGTGTTAAATCTCTCAGCTTTTCTGCTTGTTCAGGTTGAGGTTGAATAAATGAAACTAGAAGGAGAAGAGGATGATGGAAAAGAAAAAAAAGACATTCTCCCCTTAGGTTACCAGAATTAATTGAACTATTCATTTCCTTCTCCTTCAGTTTCAAACCCAAATTGCAGTAACAAGAGAGTCACTTACCAAAAGGTGGGGCTGAAATAGATCTCTGGATATCTCCTGGATGTCAAGTAGGAGAATAATCTCCAAATAGCACGTTTTCACTCTTTTCACATTTCTTTAGCAGATGTTTATGTCTACCTAGCAGGCAACTAATCACTTAGTAAAAGAAGCACAGGGCAGGCTGCTCTGGGCATTGTTTTATTGCTGCTACATCACAATCATAATGTGCTGACATCATCTCTGAAGTAAGATAAGAAGAGCACCGGGGAGGAGCTGCCCTGCAGGTCCAACTCTGAGAGAAAGTGTGGTCAGCTTTCCCATGGAGCCCCGGCAACTTGGGAGTGGGCATTCAGATGGTGGAGTGAAGTTTTCAGAGGATTTCTTGGAGAGAAAATTGATTGATGTCAATTTACATCATTGATCAATGATGTAAATATGATGTAAATAGTAATTGTAGAGCTTATAGCTTTCAGTGAATGCCAAGAATGAAGTGCTCAGGCAGTTCCAGCTGAGTGGGGATAGAGGGTAGCTCTTCCAAGAGTCTGCTCCAGCATCCATCCACCAAGTATTTATTGAAAGGGCTTGTATTAACTACAAACATCCACTAGATGGTCATTTGAGGTGGGTTGCTGAGGCACTTGTGACCTCGCACAATATTCAAGCTGCATTCTCAGGAGGCTGTTTTCAGCGTTCCTTATCACACCACACACTCCACTCCCTGTCCTGTTTTTAGGGTCAAGGAATTTCATTCCCATGCACAAATAACATACACAGTGCCTCAGTAATTTTCATGCCCCGACCTCATAAGCCTTATACATAAGTTTTAATATGTTGCCATGCACTCCTTTCACCTCCCCCTTCTTTAATTTTTAGAGCATAATGGTCATCCAATGCAAGGTAAACTTCTATCATTCTTCCCTGGTCACAGATGCATTGGGTGGCAGCACAGAGCCATCTGTAGATGCCTAGCAAACAGATACAAAAAAGAATAAGTATAGCGGCCATCACCCAAATGTGGTTTGTTTTTTTTTTTTTTTTTTTACCTCTGAACTTTTTATTGGCCTCCTGCTCCCCAAAGGGTCCCCTGCTTCTGCTGGCCTAATGTCTCAGAACTTTGGTGTCATTGGTCTCAGACACCACTTTGCCATCCACTATCCGGCGGGTGGTGGTCTTTTGGATGGTTTGCATGGAGTTGCTGCTGTCCAGGGCATCACTAAGACTGAAGTCCTAGCCATCTTCCAGCAGGCGGCGGTAGGTGGCTATCTTGGCCTCTAGCTTGACCTTGATGTTCAGCAGAGCCTCCTACTCCTGGGCCTGGCGCTGTCCCTCTGCCGGGGTCTGTGCCAGCTCTGACTCCAGGTGCAGCAGGATCCCATTGAGCTGCTCCATCTGCAGGGCGTAGCGGGTCTCCACCTCCCTCAGGCTGTTCTCTAAGCTCATCTTCGTATTTCTCATGGAGTCCAGGTCCATCTCCAAGGACTGGACTGTACGTCTCAGCTCCATGAGCGTCATCTCAGCAGTTTCAACCTCAGTGGACCGTGTGGTGACCACTGTGGCGCCCTCCTCAATCAGCTGAGTCCAGTACTTGTCCAGCTCCTCTCGGTTCTTCCGAGCCAGCTTGTTATATTGAGCCTGGATTTCTGCCATGATCTTGGCGAGGTCCTGAGATTTGGGGGCATCTACCTCCACGGTCAACCCGGAGCTGGCAATCTGGGCTTGTAGGCCGTTTACTTCCTCTTCATGGTTCTTCTTCATGAAGAGCAGCTCCTCCTTGAGAGCCTCGATCTCTGTATCCAGCTGCAGCCGAGTGACATTGGTGTCATCGATGAACTTGCGGAGCCCATGGATGTCGCTCTCCACAGACTGGCACATGGCCAGCTGTATCTCATACTTGGCTCTAAAGTCATCAGCAGCAAGACGGGCATTGTCAATCTGCAGAACGATGCGGGTATTGTCCACAGTATTTGCCAAGATCTGAGCCCTCAGGTCCTCGATGGACTTGAAGTAATGGCCCCAGTCTCTGACCTGGGGTCCCTTCTTCTCCAGGTGCTCCCGGATTTTGCTCTCCAGCTTTCGGTTCTCGGTCTCCAGGCTCCTGACTCTGTCCAGGTAGGAGGCCAGGCGGTCGTTCAGGCTTTGCATGGCCTCCTTCTCGTTCTGGATGCCTCCGATTCCTGCCAGACCCCCGGCCATCCCCGCGGCCAGGCCCCCGACCCCCATGCTGCTCCGGAAGCTGGCGGAGCGCGTCACGGAGATGTGGGAACCGGAGTCCCCGGCGCCTGCATAGACGCTGGCCGCTCTGCTGACCTGCCGGGCGCGGTAGTCCGGAGCCCACGGACCGGTAGTTGGTGGAGAAGGTGGAGCGAGTGGTGAAGCTCATGCTGCCCCGGGAGGAGAGCGAGAGGGCAGGACTCAGGCTTTGCCGACGACCCCAAATGTGTCTGTTTAACCTAGACAACCAAGTGTTCAGGTTTAACCATTGAAAGCCTTCTTGTAATTGCTGAAGGGTTCTTGTTTGTAATTACTGCGACTATTCTTCAAGTTGTTTCTTTAATTCACACTGAAGAATGGAAATTTGAGAAGACAAATGGTCATGATAATCTCCTTGCAGATGTGCTTTTCTAAACAACTGCAAGGTGGACTCTCCTTCCTAATTCCGGGTTAAATGTACAGGCAGCCACAGTTCTGCACACTGTTTTAAAATCATGACACAGGTTATATTTAACTGTGTAACATGTCAATGAGACAAGCATGTAGCATACCATTTACTGGAAGAGACTTTAATATATAAAAGGATTGATTCTGCTCTATGTTAGGAACACCTTGCCTAAACAGAAGTATATAAGGGTGCGTAGTATAAATCAGGGCTGTATCAGTAACTTTATTGTGCAAAAAGAGGGTATAGTTGCCACCACTATTAATGTACTCACCATGTGAAAGAACCTGTTCAGAAAAGGAAGACCTAATCTTCAAATTTGGATATGAGCAGTGCTTAAAGCTTCTTTCCCTTTTAGTTGTAATATTGGTCCTGAAAGCCCATACTCTGACCAGGTGATAGAACTATTGGAGGGACTCCCAAATCCAATAGTCTGATTTGCAGACATAAGCTAACCATGGGAACCCCAATCAAGTCAAGTGTCATTATCAAACAGAGGCCCTTAATGCAGCGCAGACTGTCTGCATAGAGACCACTGAGCAGCCTCGAGCTTATATCACCAGTCTCTACTCAGATGGCATATAGGAAGATCAGGCACTTGTGTAACTTCATTAGAGACCTCAGTAAGATTAGTAGCAATAGCAGAAATAAAGGTCAAATTTGCAAGCTTAGCATCCCTTTTGGGCTGATAGTAAAGATAATCCTGAGGAATGAAATTAACGCACTTATCATGTGCTATTGTCGAAAAACAAAGAGAGGGCTTACTAGACAGTAAAGTCAAGGAGTCATTAAGTTTAATCCATCTCAAATTTTCGTTAAGGAGTAAGACAGGGGTGTCTATTGACCTCCTGTTTAGGAAGTATCATTAGATGACAAAGGCAGGTCAGCATTCTATCATGTAATATCATTAAAAACAGGGGGATATAGAACATGACTCCAATAAACATGTTATTGAGCTGATCCCACTTGGCAAAGAACAAGAATTATCAGCCACCCTAACATCCATGTCTGTCTTACTTTCTCAGAAGTTTCTCCAGTTACCATCAGATACATAAGAAACCGGTTCTCTGCAATTGCAGGGGCTTCCATGGCAGCAAGCCAGATAGTTGCTTGTTGATCCAATTTCTTTAGCTGTCCTTAGGTAATGTCAGATGCTTTCCAAATTATCACTATCATTGCGGGTTGATTCTCCAACGACAGGTCCTGTTCTCAAGGAGAAAGCCCCATATTCCCCCTTTTTTGTTAATTAAGATATACTGTAAGAGTTTAATGTGTTTGTTCAACAACAACCTAACCAGTTGAGTTATAAGAAATACTAGTCTTGTGTTGTATGTGTTAAAGTTGCAATGCATATGTAAATTGAGCACTAAGATAGTAAGGTCCATTACTGGTTTCTACAGTTTGTGGAAGGCCTAAAGTCATATTCAAACAAATGAGCAATTGCATCTCTAGTTTTTTCTGTGGTCTTGGGGGTAGCATGTGTTAAGCCTGTATAAGTGTCCATGGTAACATGGAGAAATTTAAAATGTCCAAAGGGTGGATACTGAGTAACTTCAGTTTGCCAGATAGCATTAGGCACCAGACCTTGTGGGTTGGCACCAAGTCCTAAGGAAAAAGGAGACAGAGAATGCCATTGGCAATTAGGACCAGTTTTAATAATTATGCGAGCTTGAGCAAGTGTTAAATGAAACTATTGTTTAAGACTGTGAGCATTTTGATGAAAAAAAGGCATGATTAGCTTCAGCTTGCAAAAAAGCAGGAAAGTCTACAAACCACATTTGTGGTCATAATAGAGCATGGGCTCGAGCATTCCCTTCTGATAAGGGACCAGGTAACCTAGAATGAGAGTTGATATATGGTTGATATAAAGATGGTGACGATGGGCACAGAGGAGCTCTTGTGCTGCAAGAAATAAAGCTAATAGAGGTTCATTAGTAATACCCTTCACATGTGCAAGATCTAAATGAGCAATACTATACACAGCATAAGTAGTAACACTAACTATATTTATATTGTGGTGAGGAAAAGTTTGTAAAGCCAATATTAGGGCACCCAACTCTGCCTATTGCATAGTTCTAAAATGTTCCTGGATTTTGTGTTGCCAGTTTTGCACGGCATTGTGCCACATTATAACTGCTTTTAGTTGTTTTTTCCTGAACCATCTGTAAAGACAGTAGTGGCATGAAACAAAGGCTCAGAGAAAACAATAGATACAAATTTAATAGGCACAGTTTCTAAAAAGTTCAGGAGCTTAGAGACTGGTAAATGGAAGCTGATATTATCAATAAAGTCAGCCATTGCTACTTGCCAATGAAGATCACAAACTAAGAGTATGAAATTGTTCCTTGCTTACCAGTAGGAAAAGAGTAACAGAATCATATCTTGATCACTGGACACAATGCCGGTGCCCCTTTATAAGGGAAACTATTAAATTTGTGGTCTTTTGTATATGTTTAGAGAGATTATGAGATGGGTAAACAGCCCCTAAAATACGGAAATGGCAAAAGATACAGCTTACTTGCTAAACTAAGGCATGGAAAGGACCGATATTTTATGTAATTTTTTACCATATTTTGGCTCTTGAAAGTCATTAGAATGTGACTACAAGTCGCCAGGATAATAAACCAGCATTGAGTTAGCTTAAGTGTGTAAAGAAAGAAAAAAAAAAGAAAAAAACTTTAAAAAATGTTTTTAGCTGCTGGCACTCTTCCAGCATTATCCTTTAGCTGTAATGTTTTAGAAGCGAGCTTGGGAAAGCAGGGCTGTGGCGCGTGTTTTTTTTTAATTCGTTTCAGGCTCCGTAGGCAGCCTCCTTTTTTAATAGTCTGCCACCTGTTGCTGCCCTTACCCTGAAAGGAAGGAAGAGAGGAAGACTACAAGTGGTAGTTAAGAGCCTAGAGAATGACCAGGTGGTAAAGTGCATGTGTAAGTGCAGAGGCAGGAGGCGAGGTAACAGGCTGGGAGAAGACGACTCCGCTCATCCTCCAGGTCACCTATGCTTGGAGCCAACCCTGTTAGGTAAGGTACTGAAAACATACTGGGCTTTGTATTATTTTTACCCAAAAGCAGAGAGGCTAAGGGGAGGGGCAGACATGCAGCACAGGGTCTTCTTTGAAGTTTCCCAGCCACAGTGTTTTTAAACATTTTATAAAAAAGGCAAAATAAACATTCCTTACTGCTGAGTTTATCTTCTGAAGATGACAGCAGCTGGCAGAGATCATCCACCTTAGCCTGGTTAGCATTTAACATATGGCTATGGGAGAGCACCCCTTATTAGCAGGCTTCTCCCCCAGAGCTCTGTTAAATTTAAGGTTCCTTGATCAGGAAACCAACGGTATTCCTGCCAAATTAAGAGCATAAGCTTGTGTAGAGCTCCAGGCTCTACAGTGCACTGGATAGCCTTAAGTAGCTGTTGCACTGCTGTATAATCCTCTGCTCACCTTAGGCTAGTAAAGTCGGGGGTGCACATGGACTGTTTCTTAGCCCTTTCCCTAGGGAGCTAGGGAAGACAAGGAACTGCTTGTCAACTGGGACATCCGAGGGGTAGCAGAGAAGGGCAGAAGTAGGAAAAGCAGCAGTACAGCAAGCAGCAGGTCACTTTCTGGGCACAGTTACTAAGGCAGGTGACCATGGTGAGGAGGATCCTCAGAACCATGCTGGAGCTGCCTGCAGCCACCTGGGGACTCGGTCTGTGCCTCTTGGCCTCCCCTCCATCACCACAAACCCAGAAAGGGGCAACTTGCCTAGACTGCCACTGACTAAATGGGCACTGCATGGCATCTTAGCAACTCTCCTGCCCCAGGCGTCTGTGGGCAGCAAGAAATCCAGAGCTATCTGGGATAAAACCCGGAGGCAGCATGCAACTTCCTCTTACACTCCAGGGAAACAGAAAAAGACAAGGCCAGAAAGGGTGATGCTGGAAGTAGGAAGTGAGAACTTGCATATTAGGAAGACAATCATAATTAACCACTTTCCTTCCTTCCTGGAGGCACTCCTCCAGCAGGGATGTTTGTCAAGGAGACGCGGCCACTCGATCATATAGATGTTCACTGACCAGGGGTCTTATCTAAGAACCATCCCTTGGCGGCCTCCATACTCCTCAAGCGGGATGGGAGGTTCTGTTGCCTGAACGTGGACAACAGATTCAGATCCCTTTAAGGGTAGAGGAAAAGAGGCCAATAGCTTTTCTACTGCAGGAGGAAAAAGCTCCGATCAGTTTTTATCCTCACTAGAAAAAGCCTCTTCCTTATTCTCCATGGAAGGGAATGAAGCAGGGAGAAAAGTCTCTCCTCGTTGTTCTGGTTTCTGTTTTTCCTTCTCCTTTTAATCTCCTGAATTCCCTTCAGATGGAGAAGATGGGCAGTCTGACTCATTGCAATCTGGTAGATAAAAGGATACAATGCAGAGCGTACCAGTGCCCAGGTGGTCAAAATAGTAACATTAGAAAAATGACCTTGCTTATATCCTCTTTTGAGGCAGCAACGTACCTGCTCCCGTAACTCTAAATCTAAGGTTCTTTGATTAGGAAACCAACGGCATTCCTGCTGAATTAAGAGCATAAGCTTGTGTAGAGCTCCAGGCTCTACAGTGCACTGGATAGCCTTAAGTAGCTGTTGCACTATTTTAAAAAATACTTTCTGCTCTTTGGTCATTTCTTGACCCATGATAACCTAACCCCTGATATTTTATCCATGCGTCCTGTCCTCCTGATCGGAGTCAGGACTCTCCTTTCCGGGGTTCCCCTAAAATTGATGAGCTCTTCTCCTTCATGCATAAATTCAAGGTGATCCCATTGGGGCCACCACTTGCAGAGCTTATAGCTTGCAGCGAATGCCAAGAATGAAGTACTCAGACAGTTCCAGTTGAGCGGGGTTGGGGGTAGCTCTTCCAAAAGAGTCTGCCCCAGCATCTGTCCACCAAGTATTTATTGAAAGGGCTTGTATTAACTACAAACATCTACTAGATGGTCATTTGAGGTGGGTTGCTGAGGCACTTGTGACCTTGCACAACATTTGAGCTGCATTCTCAGGAGGCTGTTTTTAGCTTTCCTTATCACACCACACACTCCACTCCCTGTCCTGTTTTCAGGGTCAAGGAGTTTCATTCCCATGCACAAATAAAATACACAATGCCTCAGTAATTTTCATGTCCCGGCCTCATAAGCCTTATACATACATAAGTTTTAATATGTTGCAATGTACCCCCTACAATAATTTATCATTCAACTTCCCTATATCCTAAGTTTCAGAGACTTAAACATATTTAAGGCACCTTGAGCCTCTGTGAATAAAACTTCAAAAGAATGGTCGAGGCAGGAGGATTGTTTAAGCCCAGGAGTTTGAGACCAAACTGGGCAACATAGTCAGACTTCATCTCTATAGGAAGGAAGAAAAGGAGGGAGGGAGGCAGTTGAGGACTGGATATATGAATATTTAATGATATCAGGCTCTGGTGGTGGTTCAATGCATGTGATTGGCTCAGTCTCTTTCTGCACATTCCAAGGGGTTCCCCTATTATTCTTGTCTCAGATGCTCCATTTCCCTTATTCTACACTGAGTGCCATCTTGCCATCTTTTGGATGGACAGATTCTTCCTCTGGTCATACCTAATTCCATTGAATAGGATTTCTTCATTCAGCATATTTATTGCATGATCACAATTTGCCATGCTCCTGTTCTTCCTGCCCAAGGGCCAGGAAATATTTTTGCACAGATCTGATCTCTTCACTGTTGATGCTATCAGTTTAATTCTGTGGTACCTTGATTAAACTTTGGTATTATTTCACTTTCATATGGCTACTGATAAAAAGAGAAGAAATACCAAAAGAACAAAATACAAATAATGGTATATTTTAAATATTTATCTTCAAAACCATCTTTAAAATGCTTTTAAAGATGCACAAAATATAAAATTGTATAACTTCATTTGGAGATTGAAAGTCTGAATTCGTGGCACTTTGTCAGTGAGGTTCGTGAGCAATTAAACCTCTTTGTCTCTCATGAGATGGGCCTGCCTGTTCATGCCTACATGGGATCCTCTTAGCTGCATGTCTTAAGCTTGGAATATGAAGGTTTCCTGCCACATTTGGTCTCTGGGTCCCTGGTGAGTGCAATGCAAGGTACATTCTTTTCGTGAGCTCAGTAATGAGTATTTACTATTTCCTGGGCACCATGGCATGCTGGACCACAAAGATGAACAGTTTCTGAACTCAAGAAGTTTGCCATCAAGTGGAGAAGGGGTCATGTAAATGGATAATTTCAGTGTGATGTAGTGATAAGATAGAGGGCTACAGGAGATTCTAGGAGCACAGATGAAGGGCATTTAGTCCAATTGGGGGATTTAGGGAAGGCTTCATGGAGGACCTAATGTCCAAGCTAAATCCTGAAAGATTAGCCTGAGCAAAGGCACAGAGGCATAAAATGACAAGGTATGAGGGGTAACTACAAATGGTCTGGTGTCACATAAAGTTGGAGGGGAGAAAAAATGAAGCTCACGGAGGAACGGCCTAGATCATGGAGGGGTTGAAAGCCATAACTAGGTGCTGGAGATTCAGAGATTTGTGTTATGAATTGCTCATTCTGAGAGCAGGGTGAAGGATAGATTTGGGAAGGGCAATGCTGGAGATGGAGAAGCCAAGGCAGTGGCACTGGCAGTGTCAATGGAAAGGAGGGGGTTGACTTGGGAACTATTAGTAGAGTCCATAGAATTTGGTTTACTCACTGGATGTGGGGAGTGAAAAGTAAGGTGACTCAGAGGTTTGGGAAGCTGGGTGAATGGCAGTGCCATTAACCAGGAAACAAACTATAGGCAGAGGAACAGGTGTAGGAGGCAGAAATAATGAGGTGCTTGTTTGCTGGAACCCTTGGTTAGCATGGTGCCTAATATTCAACTGGTGTTTAGTAAGTGATTTTTTTCTTTTTAAAATTTTCATTGCCTTCCTAATGCTTTTAGAATATGTGACATGTATCGTAAGGTGTGTGTATATATTTAGTATTAAACTCAAGAGCCTATATATTTGTGAGCATGATCTGGCTCCATCCTGGCTTCAGTTCTCTCCAACTATATTTCAGACCACTTACACCACTCCCTTATCATACTTCTTCCTCCTTCCTGATGTTGCATTTGTTAAGCCGTTTCCTGTCTGAAATGCTCATCTCCCAGATCTTCACATGTGGGCTTATTTTTGTTTTTCAGAACCCAGCTCAGATGTCACCTGTTTAGAGAGCTGTTTCTAAATCAGTCATTTATTGTCTCTCAGCTGCAAATGCACCACAGCATACTCTGCATTGACTCACTGGGGCTCTGCAAACTACATTTCTTTCTCCAGCTGGCTTTCTGTTAAGTTCAGCAATAGGTTGCATTAGACCAGAGGAGTTTGGAAAATAGGAGGAAAGAAGGGAATCGTGTTTTTTCTAGTTGGCCCGCTGTTTCTGTCAGTATCACCCGGGCAACAACAACTGGTTCTAGCCTGCATTTTGGTTGTTTTGTTTTTGTTTTTGGAGTTCTCAGAATCGGCAACTGGGCAGTGCCCTCTCCTTAAGAGGGCTGAATCCTAGCTCCAAAGGGTCTGACCTCTGAGCTTCAAGGTTCTGATTCCCCTAACCTTTCCCTCCCAAATCACCAGCCCTAGGATAATTGCTTCCTCTAGTTGTCTCTGGTATCTGTTTCCTTTTTGCTTTTTTTCTAGGCCTACCACACCTATTTAACATATTCCTGCATTGAAGCCCCTCTATTCAAATACTTAGTGTAATTTCTGCTTCTTTTTAAATGGCTGGATCCTGACACAACCACTGAATCTGATTTAGGCCTCCACCCAGTCACTGTCTAACATGTCACTGAATGTTTTTCACATACTTTTCCCAACCTGCATTTAAATTGTTTTCCTTTCTCATAATCTCTCTCCTTCACTTAGATATCAGAGACTGTCTCATTTATCATGGTATTCTCAGTGCCTAACATGGAGCCTGGCATACTGTAGGAGCTTAATAAATGCTCGTTAAATAAAATGAATTATTTCAAAAGACTGCAGGAGAAATACTGGTAACTGGCCATACAAAATGGACAGGATTGAGCAAGTCTTTCTTTTTGGTTGTAGGCCAACTTATTGGTAAATTCTCTAACAATATAACTCAGAGAGTCAAGCATAATGTTTCTTATAAACATGTTAGAATGCAATGCATTATTTAATGTAGACCCATCATCACTGGAATAACAAGACATACAGTTTATTTACTTTGAATTCTGTACTTAAATAACCCTCTACCCCATTTTCTATAATTGGAAATAATGACTTACTTGTTAAGGTTTCATGAAGCCAACAGGTTAGATCTTTAAAATTTTGTTGGTTAGCAAATAATTTTAAATATGAAAGTCATCCAAAAGAATCCACCTGCTGAAACATGCAACATCACCAAGCATTTACTTGATAAACTTCACCTGCATATGTTCTTTTTTCATTGTGTGACATGATTTGAAACAACCAAACCATAGAACCAAAAAATCTGATTAAAAAGGAACTGCTTAACTTTTATACAGCTACAAATCAAAACCTGAAAACATCTTCTATAGCTTTTAGGTAAGTATCAACTACTAAGATAAAAAAGACTTGTAATATGTCATATATGCTTAATTCTTAAGTTTAGTAAAATGAATGCAAATAGATTAGATGAAATTGATGTTCACTGTGCCAAGTAGAGATATTTTGTTGAATTTTAACATTTAACTGACATTTCCTTTGTATCCACTTCAAACGTGTTCATATCTTCTCCCTTTTCTAACTCAGAAGGAAAAATGTCCCTTTTTTTTCCAGCTGAATTGGGCCACCAGGGTTCTTAAATCCAGCCCTTCTTTCATTGTTAATATGCCCACCACTCTTGTTTCTTTTTCAAAACACACAAAACAAATCTTCCCTCTACCTTGTTATCAGTTCATGCTAGCATTTTGTGTCTTTTTTCACACACAGATTCTGAAGAATTCATGTTCACAGTTTCTATTTTGCCGTGTGGCTTTTGCTCTTAAGCCACTACTAAAATTGTACTCTTACAGTTTACAAATAATAGCCTAATCAATTAAGACTTTTGGAGCTTTCATCCTTTTTGGTATTTCTTTTGCATTTACAGTTGATTATCCTTCCTTCTTGAGACTTTTCTCCTTGGATTGTGAAACCCTGCACTCCCTTCTCTTCTCTTCTTCAAACTATTTTCCCCTCATTCCATTCATGGCTTTTTCCTCCAACATCCCAAGGCCTGTCCTCTTCTCTTGGCAAGCCTTTTCTGGATAATCTTTTCCATCCACGCTTGCATTTCAGATACCACCTTTATGTGAATGATTTCCAGAGTTTATCCAGTCAGTAACTCTTTTGTGAACTCCTAACCTGTAGTTTCAAATGCCATTGGGACGTATCTATCTTAGCACTTCTGGCATCTCAAACACATGCTCAAACTCATCAACTCCTCCATAAAACTAATTTTTCTTACTTTTTGTTAATGTTTAACATTTTCTCAGTCAGCCAAGAGGGGAGACTTTGAATCATCTCTCCCTTACTTCCTTTCCAAAACCTGAAATCAGCCATAAAATTCTTTCCATTCTTTCATCTCCAGAGATGTATCCATCTGTCTAGACCATCCTGTCACCATCACCTCTACCCCTCACCTGCACAATTGCTATAACTTCTTAAGTGGTGTCTCTCACTTGTTTCTCTTCATTGCAGTCTATCTGACTCAAGGCTGCCAAAGCATTTTCCCTAAAAGGATGTCTCTGATCATGATACTTCCCTAATCAAGAATCTCTAATAGTTTTATTGCCTCTAGAATAAATCTAGACTCTTATTTCAGAACTTTATAGTTTGGGCCTTAAATCAGTACCTTTTCAGTCTTACAAACATCATATACCTATTTTGTTTCTATAACTTAAGAGTTTAAGAAGATAGACTGTAGTCTGAGGTTGGTGGTTCATGCCTGTAATTTCAGCACTGTGGGAGGCTGAGATGGGTGGATCACTTAAGCCCAGGAGTTTGAGACCAGCCTATCTCTGTAAAAGACAAAAAACAAAACAAAACATAATAAAGCGTGTACATAGCTACTCAGGAGGCTGAGATGGAAGGATCACTTGAGCCCAGGGAGGTCAAGGCTGTAGTGAGCTCAGATCAGCACTCCAGCCTGGGAGACAGAGTAAAACCTTATCTCAAAAAAAGAAAAAATATAGGTCAGGCGTGGTAGCTCACACCTGTAAATCCCAGCACTTTGGCAGGCTGAGGTGGGTGGATCACGAGGTCAGGAGATTGAGACCAGAGACCATCCTGGCCAACGTGGTGAACTCCGTCTCTACTAAAAATACAAAAACTGGCTGGGCATAAGGGTGTGTGCCTGTAATCCCAGCTACTTGGGAGGCTGAGGCAGGAGAATTGCTTGAACCAGGGAGTTGGAGGTTGCAGTGAACCAAGATCGTGCCATTGCGCTCCAGACTGGTGATAGAGTTAGACTCCGTCTCAAAAAAAAAAAAAAAAAAAAAAAAAATAGACTGTATATTCTATAATAAAACAATTATTATTAATTCTTTGTTTTTGGAATACCTGTTTCCTATGCTATCGTCTTCAAAATTCTACCCTTCCTTCAAGAACCACTAATGTCAGCGGGCATAGTGGCTCACACCTGTAATTCCAGCACTCTGGGAGTCCAATGCAGGAAGATCACTTGAGGCCAGGAGTTTGGGGGTGTAGTGCACTATGACCATGATGCTGCACTCCAGCCTGGGCAGTAGAGCGAGACTGTGTCTCTAAAAATAAAAAGACCCACTAATATGCCATCTCACACCTTGAAATCTCATCTGAATTCCTCCAACCCTTAAAAGCTGTATTATGGCATTTATCACATTCTATACATTCTATATTATATTATCAAATATATTAAATGTTATGGTTATTTGCATACATTTTTGTTATCTCCCTAATGAAGTATAATGTTAGGTACTCTGCCCTATTAATGTCTGTAAATAGTAGCATGATGCATTTTGTACCCAAGCACACAGTAGATGCTTAACAAATATTTCCCGAATGTAGATAAAGGGATTCTTTGCATACTCTTCCATTTGACCTCTATTAACTAACCTTACATTCTTCAACTGTAAATATAAAATGAAAATATCACATATCAGTATCAAATATTTGTTTACTATTTTGCCTTTATTTACCATCCCTTAACATTTTGTTTACTATTAGGCCAAATTTGTAGTTTAGTTTCCTGAGCACATTTTACAGTATATTTAACATCCTTCTGTTACCACCATTTGAAAAGGGCCCCTAATTTTTTTATTAAAGGAGCCATTGTAGATAGAGTATATTTTATTTATTGTATTTTCTATGGTCAGCACAGATTTTTTTTTTTCCTCCATTTCTCATTTCCTTTCTAACATGGTTAAAAAATTTCGAGGTATGGCTGGGAGCGGTGGCTCACGCCTGTAATCCCAGCACTTTGGGAGGCCGAGGCAGGTGGATCACAAGGTCAAGAGATTGAGACCATCCTGGCCAACGTGGTAAAACCCCATCTTTACTAAAAAAAAAAATACAAAAATTAGCTGAGTGTGGTGGTGCATGCCTGTAGTCCAGCTACTTGGGAAGCTGAGGCAGGAGAATCACTTGAACCTGGGAGGTGGAGGTTGCAGTGAGCTGAGATCGCGCCACTGCACTCCAGCCTGGCGACAGAGAGAGACTCCCTCTCAAAAAAAAAATTTTGAGGTGCTCATCTGCAATTTTTTTGGTTCATTATTTTTTTCTCTGTTTCAAAGAACGGTAGATGTTTAAAATTGGCTTTTATGGCATCTAAAATAAATTTTTTTTTCTAAGTCATTAATATCCTTCCTCTAAATTTGCTTGCTGTTCTCCATCTATGACTGGAAACACCAGACCAATTTCAGGTTCTCCTACCTTCTCATCTGTATTTTCACAACTCTATAGATCGCAATGCTATGATCACATTTTTTCCCAAACATTGTAATAAGATATAGAGTTATAATATACCATATTTTAAATCTCCTTGGTAGGCCATCTTAACTATTCCTTTTATCCAGGCTATTTCTTTTATCCAGGCAGAACCCTATCAGAATGGCATGACATTCCTCTCTTTTTTAATAATGAGGCCAATACAATACATTTTTAAATAATGATCAAGGAATTTTTTTTTATTCATTAAGTTTCAGTATCATTACAGAAAATGTTATGGTACAGAGTTGTTTAACATTATTTTGTCTTTGCTCTTGATTTCCACGTGAATGCTGGTAACACTAATATCTGTACAAGATCAGTCTTTGATTTTATTTTTTTGTTCTGTACAATTTTAAATGTATTGGTTAAAAAGGCTGTCAGCACTTAAGGAAGCATTTTTCTTCAGTTTGTTGGTTCAAATAAAAGGTATCCAGTTACCGCCCAAGAGTACTGTGCCATTGAGGCTATTGGGGCGAGAAACCTCCCTGGATGCTCTGCAGGGGATGGTTCTCGAGGCAAGGCAGAGCCTCCACCCAGTCAGTCTTCTTTTGGCACTGTGCACATAAACACGAGATACATGAGAAGGAACAAGCAAAAGCTCTCTGTAAAGCAGTTATGAAGCATACTAAGAAGGGAAATCCAAGTGTTGCCTACGCTAGTATAAATAAGCAGACAGCCTTGATTTAAGAGCATAAGTAGTTGTATTTTAAAGATGAGAAAAACACAAGTTCTGCAGGCACCTACCGCTGTCTACTAAAAGCTATCGCTATCAGACCTAGCATTGAACACACAAAGCAATTTGCAAGAAAGGAAAAATTTGCCTTGATATAATCAGAATAGAATTGTCTGTTAAGATTTATTTTTAGGTGTTTTTTTCTTTAAAAGATATTTAAATTCATTTGAAATATAGTTCCAGATGTTGACTATACAGATCAACTTTCATCCAAATCAGGAAAACTAGCTGTGCCGTTGCATATTACAGGATACAGTCAATGATATGTGGACATGCATCAAAGCTTTCTCCTGCTGGTGACCATCATAGCCGTCCAATGACCATGACATCCACCACCTCGCCTTTGTGGAGCTCCACGTACTGTTCTGTCTTTGGAGGTAGCATCAACAATCCATTGGCACTGCGCATGCTCATCAGACGGCTGCTCATTTGATTACCTAGAAAGAAATAGTCTTACTACAGCAGCACAAGCATCATGGCATATACATTTGGGGCCTTGTAGACCTTTTCAAAATGAAAACGGACAGAAATGCATGTCTTCAAGAGGAGAAGAGATGATCAGACTTTCCAGTACCCTTTTCAGGTGGCCATGCTATTATATCCTACCACCTGCTCATTCAAACTTTAAAAATAAACATTAGAAATTTTTGCCTGAAAGAGTAAAACCAAGATTTTATAGCATTATGGAAAATGCCACAGAATTTCTCAATTCAGGCTGAAATGTTATGCATGTCGGAAAAGGGAGGCTTTAAAAAGCCTATTAAAATAATGACGACAATAACAGTAGCAGCTACCATTTCTTTACTAACTGCCAAAGTATTAGGCAGTTAACTTAAGCACCTTATTTGATTCTCATGAAACTCAAAGAAGTCTTAGGTAACTTGCCTAGGATCCTGCTAACTAGGTTGGTGGCCAATCTGAATGCAGGTCTCTCTGATGGCATGAACTTTGTCACTGTTATGTTGATGTTTTCACTTGGTAGGATCTTTGTTTAAGAGTACTCCAATTCTTCTGGAGTCACATCAAAAGTTAGGCAAAATATGACTAGAAAAGTTGGGAATAACAGTTTAAGTCTAGTAGAGGTAACTATAGAACTCTGATGATCAATATTGATTTCTCTGCCCTTCAAATTTACCAGTAACTAGGGTATAGTAGAGGCTACAGAGAATCATATTATAAATTAGGCTTTCACCTCACATTTCAGGATGGTATAGCTAGAATCTCCTCCTTTTCCTACAAAGTTATACTCAGAACTTACGGGGTGAAGAAACATATCAAATCTTCTGTAATTCTAGATTTATTACAGGATATTAGTCAATGATATGTGGACATTCTAAATGTTTACCTAGAAAATATGGGTCAATAAAATAAGTAAACTTCTAATAATTATTTTTTAACTTTTGTCATACTGTTTAGGAATAATTTAACTCATCTAACTTTTCAAAAAGGAAAATGTATAATAATTATAAAATCAGTTATAACCAAGAAAGATCATATATAAATTTGTGTTTTAACAGGATAGGTGCCTAGGAATATTTGTAGATATGAATGACTAACCTGTACTCTGTGCCCAAGGCAGTGGTTCTTGGTGATGCCAAGTTAGTATACACCGATGGTATTCTGGACGAGGATCCAGTTTTACATCACATGATAACTATAGAATAAAAAAAAACAACAACAAACTTGGTCACCTGATCATCTCAGAAAATTACAAGATGGTAGGGGTTCTGCAAAGAATACAGTGGACATGGAGACTATCCTTGGTATTCTGTTGTTGCTATCACTGCCACTTTATGTTCTTTTCCTTTTAAATAAAATTTAAAAATGTATTTTTTCTTTTGACACAAGGTCTCGGTCTGTCACCCAGGCTGGAGTGCAGTGGCACGATCATGGTTCACTGTAGCCTTGACCTCCTGGGCTCAAGTGATCTTCCTGCCTTGGCCTCCTGAGTAGCTGGGACCACATGCATGTGCCACCACACCTAGCTAATTTTAATTTTTTTGCAGAGATGGCATCTTGCTATATTTCTCAGGCTGGTTTTGAACTCCTGGGCTCAAGCAATCCTCCAGCCTTGGCCTCCCAGAGTGCTGGGATTATAGGCATGAGCCACCATGCCCAGCCACCTTATATTCTTAATACAGGAAGTCCAGGGGTTGGGTTGCTCTGGTGAAAAGATAAAAGAAGGCTAACAAGCTGGTGTTCAGCTTCTGTTTGTCTGGAAAAGGCTTTATTTCTCCCTCATTCTTGAAGGATAGCTTTGCTGCATGTGGTATTTTTGGTTGGCAATTTTTTTTTCTTTCAGCACTTTAAATATATCATTCCCTTCTTACCTGGCCTGTAAGGTTTCTGCAGAGAAATCTGCTATTAGTCTAATGTGGACTTCCTTATATGTGACTTGATGCTTTTGTTTTGCTGTTATTTTAATTCTTTGTCTTTAACTTTTGACAAATTAGGAAGGATCTTTTGAGTTGGATACATTTGGAGACCTTTGATTTCCTGGATCTGGATGTCTTTATCTCTCCACAGATTTAGGACGTCTTCAGCTATATTTTGTTAAATAAGTTTTCTATCCTCTTTCCGTTCTCCTCTTCTTCTGGATTCTTGACGATAAAAATATTTGTTGATTTAATGATGTCCCATAAATCTTACAGGTTTTCTTCATTCTTTTTCATTGTTATTTCTTTTTTTCCCCCTTCTGAGTGAGCCATATATATGTGTGTGTGTGTGTGTGTGTGTGTGTGTGTGTGTGTGTGTGTGTGTGTGTGTATTTGAGACGGAGTTTTGCTCTTGTTGCCCAGGCTGGAGTGCACTGGTACAATCTCGGCTCACTGCAACTTCTGCCTCCCAGGCTCAAGTGATTCTCCTGCCTCAGCCTCCTGATAGCTGGGATTACAGGCATGTGCCACCACGCCCAGCTAATTTTGTATTTTTAATAGAGATGGGATTTCTCCATGTTGGTCAGGCTGGTCTCGAACTCCCAACCTCAGGTGATTCACCTGCCTCAGCCTCCCAAAGTGCTGGGATTACAGGCATGAGGCACCGCACCCGGTGCTGAGTGGGTAATTTCAAATGACCTATCTTCAAGTTCAGAAAGTCTTCTGCTTGACAAAGTCTGATGTCAAAGCTCTCTATTGTATTTTTTATTTCATTCATTGAATTCAATAGCTGTAGGATTTCTGGTTGTTTTTTTTTTTTATGATTCCTATCTCTGTTGAATTTCTCATTTAAAGCATGAATTGTTTTCCTGATTCTGTTGAATTGTCTATATATATATTTTCTTATATCTCATTGAATTTCCTTCAGATAATTATTTTGCATTTCTTTTCCAGCACATCATTGATTTTCTTTTCATTTGGGTCTGTTACTAGAGACCCATTATATTCCTTTGGTGGTGTCATATTTGCTTGCTTTTTTGTGTTTCTTGTGAGCCTGCATTAATTTGTGCACTTGGTGGAAATACTCTTTCTTCCAATCTTTCTGGTTTCCATAGAGAAAGACTTTCATTTGCAATTGGGTTTTAGTCTGCTAGTTGGGAAGCATGTGGTGACTTTTCCAATAGGTATAGTGAGCCTCCTAAGTAGCAGGGATTACAGGAGGGTGCCACTGTGCCTAGCTATCAAGGATGATGTACAGTTTCCATGCAGCATCTTCAGATGCATTCAGGGTGAGTAGTAACTCTGGGTGCCTCAGCTACCTAGTCCATAGAAGTTTGTGGAAGTAGTGGTGGTGGTGGCATAGGTTGCTAATATTCAGTGTCAAGGGCTTTTAGTGTCTTCCTCATTCTTATTTTCTCCACAATGGGAAGACATAGCCTAGGGGGATCCCTCTGGGTATCAAATCTGACATGGCCTATAAGAAGGCCTACTGCAGCACTGGGTTCCCTGGTACAGGTGTTTAAAGTGGATGTGGGGCCAGGGTCCTAGGCTCAGGGTCTTGCAAACCTGTGGCACCTGGGTCTTGGGGTGCTTGTTTCTCTGCGGTAGGGTTGGGTGTGGGCTGTACATAGAGCCAAGGTACCCCTTAGCAGCTGGGGTTCAGGTAGCTGAGTTGTAGCTATGATCCTGCCCCAGAGGGGCAGGGCACAGCTCTAGCCTGATTCCAGAGAAGAAGGCATGCCCTTGACATTTGGCCCTGGGGAGCAGGCTATGGTTGCCATCCAGGAACCTGAGCCAGTAGGGCTTAGTGGCAACCTAGGTCCCAGGGGATGAGGCATCGTGTAGTAGTGACTCTAGACCGTGTGCTAGTGGGGCTTGGCAGAATCCCAGACTTTGTGCGTCTAGGTGCAGCAGCAGTAAGTAACCTAGACTGGTGGAGCACAGCTGTCATTTGGGCCTAGGGTGGGGACAGTAAATAGCATAGCTATGACTGCACTTCCTAGGAAGAGGTGTTTCTCAGCTGCTCAGACACTAGGGGGCTAGTTTAGTTTCAGGAAAGGAGAGTATGAAGTTGTTTGGCTTGTATGATGGGGTGTCTTAGCTCAGCTACTGCTCTGTTTCCCTGGGTTGTGGGTGTACTACATTGGCATAGCTCTGGATGTCCAGCTGCTCAGTTCAGCCAGGGTGCCAGTTGCCTAGGGGGTGATGTGCTGCTTCAGCTCAGGCCTTGGGGACAGGACTGTTCTGGGTGGCTCTGGCACCTTTTCTCTGGGATAAAGGGTGGTGCTTTAGCTTAGGTACTAGAGCACATGATTACTTTGGGCAGCAAAAGCACCATTTCCTGGGATGCTGGGTGCTGCTTCAACTTAGGCTAGTGCATGACTGAACTTAGGGAGGCATGACTGCTCTAAGCAGCCAAGATACTGTTTTCCTAGGAGGCAGTATATGGCTTCAGCTCTGACTGAGGGGGATGGAAAAGGGGTAGGTGGAGTAGCTTTATCTCTATTTGGCTGCACTGGGAAAGTTGTAACAGCTGCTTGCATTTCAGCATGTGGATGTCAGGATGCAGTGTTGGGGTAACATTGGGGATGAAGGAGTGCTGTCGCTACTCACTCTCAGAGCAAGACACACTCCAGCCATAGTTCCAGTTCCAACATGGTATAGTTCAGTAGCTGCACAGGCCACAGAGCACATTGTTGGCTCCTTTTCTGGGGAGAGCATAGCTCTGTGGACTCCAGGCAGTTCCTTCAGCTGGGCTTCATGCTTATGAGGACTGCAGGGTACAACACTGGGAGGTCTGTAGGTATCTAAAGTGCTAATGGGGGTTGCTGGGATCCTCTGCTTAACTCCTTGCTATAGGAGGTCCTTCTTTGTTCCCCGCTGATCTGATCTGGCTGGGGAATGCGATGGTGGAGGCCTGGTGTTTCCTTCTGTTCTCTATGTGACCATCCTGGGTTTCTGTGCTCACCAGGGTTTCTGTTACTCCATGGATAGACTCTGCTGCTCTTCTTCAGTTATTTTCATTAAAATGTGGTTATTTATTCATTGTTCTGGCCGTGTTTGTGAGGGGGATGGGCACAAGGGACTTATAGTTGGTTATCTTCTAGAACACACTTTCCCCCTTTTCCATCTCTTAATAAGTTGTTAATACTAATGGGAGTTACTCCAGGTATGTTTCTAGTGAAAAAAGTTGAGAACAAGGGTGGTACAGAATGCTTTGATGGGATATTAAGGAAACACATGATAGGATGTCCTTGTGTGGAAACATGGGGCCAATAATTCTATTTGATGAATTGCTAGGATTGTGTTCCTTTTTTTTTTTTTTTAATTAGATGCTTGGGAAGTGTTTCTTATTGTGTACTGAAAATAACAAGAATTTCACCTCCAACCATAAGTAACCAAGGATATAAGGGAAATGTTTGTTCTAAACTGATGTTCTTCTGAATGCTTTGGTACAAAAGGATGATATTTTCTTTTTGTTAATTTTTTTTTTTAGAGGCAGGGTCTTGCTTTGCTATGTTGCCCAGGCTGGTCTGAAACACTTGGCCTCATGCAGTCCTCCCATCTGAGCCTCCTGAGTAGCAGGGGTTATAGGAGTGTGCCACTGTGCCTAGCAAGGATGACATTTTCTGCACTGAGACATAGAATGGCCACATCAGAGTCCAACAGTATGATTTACCAACTGCAGCATTTAACACTGACTCCCACTTCCTGAAAGCAGCTAGCATTGGTAAAGGCAATGACTATGGCATCTATTTTGAAGAACAGTAATAAGTGGTGTGTAAGATGTAAGTTGCATCTTTTATGGTCAGAACATAGAGAAAAGATTTGTCATGTTTCAAGGAAGTATATAGGTTTATGCTTTAAAGTGGCAGTTGTGTCAGTAATGATGTGGGGGTGATTTGGGGAGCTAAGAAACAAAAGGAAACACATAGCCAAGCATACTAATGACCCATACTGGCCGTTCCAGTGACACTGCTGTGGGAGAAAGGCATTTGACTGATTTTTCTTGTATGACTTTTTAATATCCTTTGCTGACAGGAAATGGGCAGCATCAAGAACAACATATCAAGCATGAGTCTGATTACAGACTACCATCTCATCTTTGTGATCAGAACAGATGGCTACCACAGTGTCTGTTTTAAAGAAGAGATGGTAAAAGTTAAAATGAGAAATAAATGAAAGGATTCAAAAGAGATCTGCAAAGTCTAAGGGAAGCCTCCTTTCTCTCTCTCTCCTATAATAATGTGGATTTTTATTTCCTTAATTTAGTAAATATGAAGATAGTAAATTCAGTATTACTGGTTTGACTGTCTAAATCTAAGCTTTATGACTCTGACTTCTTACTTGATCAGAATCTGAGTAGCTGGGATTACAGGTGTGCGCCATCACGCCCGGCTAATTTTTGTATTTTTAGTAGAGTTGGAGTTTCACCATGTTGGTCAGGCACGTCTCGAACTCCTGACCTCTTGATCCACCCACCTTGGCTCCCAAAGTGCTGGGATTACAGGCGTGAGCCACAGTGCCCGGCTCAGAATACTTTTTATTCATACATGGTTTTTATTTATTTTTCCACTTAATTTTCAATTTGATTATCATTCTGTTTATTGAAAAAATAGTTAAATTTTTCATGAAATTTTAAGAAAAGGAGATTGTTTCATATCCTACTTCATAAGTTCTTAGTATATAAAAAGTCAATGTTAAGACTATTGAAAGCCTAGATTTTTTAAAATGTTTTCATTCTCAGAGCAATATTTTATTAATATTTTATCTTTTTATTTTGAGACAAAGTTTTGCTCGTTTCCCAGGCTGGAGTGTAATGGTACTATCTCAGCTCACTGTAACCGCTGCCTCCTGGGTTCAAGCAATTCAACTGTCTCAGTCTTCTGAATAGTTGGGATTACAGGTGCCTACCACCATGCCCAGCTAATTTTTTCTATTTTTAGTAGAGATGGGGTTTCACCATGTTGGCCAGCTTGGTCTTCAACTCCTGACCTCCTCAGGTGATCCACCTGCCTTGGCCTCCCAAAGTGCTGGGATTACAGATAAGACCCACTGCACCTGGCCTAATGTATCTTCTATGTTTTTTGTTCTTCCTATCAACTAATCATTGCATTCTGCCATATCTGATTTTATTTTGGAACTCTTGGAAAGTAATGGTTTGGTATTGTAGTTTATATTGCTAAGGACATTACTCATTAGTCACATAGAAAGTGTATAACATAATTAATTGAGTAGTAGTAAATCACATTGAAGTTAGTGTTGACGGAGAAGGAGACCTAATTTCCAAGAGACTTTTACCATAGTATAATATTTCTCAGCCTTAGCAATCCCTTCTAAATAATATGGTTACCTTTTCGCTGCTGAATCATCAGAGTCTCTCTCTAGTCCTTTGTCTTCTGAATTTTTAAAAGTTTATCATTGAAGTCACATAAAGTGAGCAGGTTAATTGCTGTCCCTATGAGTTTGCATGGGAAAAAGGGAGTTTTCTCTTGTTCTTGACAGGTCTAGTGATAGAGTAGTGCCAGATAAATCCTATTGACTGTTTTGTCCTTAGGTATCACTCAAGTTTTTAAGCCATACTTGCTGGATTCGTATATGGATTTCTATCTGGAGAAAATTATTCACTTTAGGCTGGGCACGGTGGCTCATGCCTGTAATCCCAACACTTTGGAAGGCCGAGGTGGGCGGATCACCTGAGGTCAGAGTTCAAGACCAGCCTGACCAACATGGTGAAACCCTGTCTCTACTTAAAAAATACAAAAAATTAGTTGGGCATGGTGATGGGTGCCTGTAATCCCAGCTAATCAGGAGGTTGAGGCAGGAGAATTGCTTGAATCCAGGAGGTGGAGGTTGCAGTGGGCAGAGATTGCACCACTGCACTCTAGCCTGGGCAATAAGAGCAAAACTCCGTCTCTAAATAAATAAATAAATAAATAAATAAATACATAAAAAATAAAATTATTCACTTTAGACGTCCTGAAAGAGAATAAAAGGGACCCTTTCCTCTACATTTTCTAGTACACAGGGGAGAATATAATCACATTTTTCATCAAAACTAACATAAAACTCTAGATATTTATTTTGGGCAGTTAGAAAATCGTATCCCTAACTGTTATCAGGCTTCGATTTTGGTTTCTGGTCATTAGAAAACATTACCCTTGCTTTGATGATGGTTGGCCGAGGATCCAAGATGCCCTGCATCTTTCTCAGTGCAGGCACAACAAAGAGATTGCAGGTGACCACAGCTGATACAGGATTCCCTGAAAGTCAACCAAGCAGTTATTTATAATACAGTGTGTAAGAATTTGCCAAATAATTATGTTCGTCTATATCTTCTGGTATTAGAATGTGACAGAAGTGACTAGGCACTATTTTCCCTCTTCTGAATGGCCTTGAATCCAACCAGAACAGAGGTATATATAGTCAACTAAATGCTACAGGGGATGTAAACATTTGGGTCTTTCAGTAAAATGGAGAATTCTGATGCCCAGAAGCTGTTTAATACCATTTGTTTCTGCTTTCCTCAGAGCCAGTTGAAAGCCATTACTTATCTTGTCTTAAAGCCATTTAAAAGTTTTATATATCTACTTGCTATTTTTTAAGCATTTAAAAATTATAATATTACAAGCTTGGTATCAAAAATGAAAAAATATAAATAAGCATAAGGAAACTTATTTATAATCTTCTCTGCCTAGGTGTTTCTTTAAATTAAAAAAAAGTAAAGCCAAATGATTTAAAATGTGTCTTAAGAACCTGGAGATGAATACTGTTATGGATTGAATTCATATAATAAAGTTATAACTCCAATATGATTGACTATATTTGGAGATAGGGCCTTTATGGAGGTAATTAAGGTAAATGAGGTCATAAGGGTGTGGCCACAGTCCAATAGGACTGGTGTCCTTATAAAAAGAGAAAGAGACACCAGGAGTTTTCACTAAAACATTGCTGTCTACAAGCCAGGAAGAGAGGCCTCACTAGAAGCCAACCTTGCTGGTACCTTGATTTTGGAATTTCATCCTCCAAACTGTGAGAAAATAAGTTTCTGTTGTTTAAGCTACCCAGTCTGTGGTATTCTGTCATGGCAGCCTGAATAGACTAATACAAATACCAAATTCTTTTAAAGTTATGAGAAGAATTTGAGGAATTCCACTATATCCTTCCAAGAAGAAATCTAGGTGTGTCATATACTTCAAAAGAGGAAGGGTGGGCTGTGAAGAAACAACCACTGGGCTGTATATAACAGATTTGATTTCTTGTGTGGCATTGTTATCTAACCAAGCTGTGTGATCTTGGCAAGTTGCAGAGTTTTTTGATTCTAACTTTACTCATCTATGAAATGAAAGGTTGGACTACATGAGTCTCAAGATCTTTTCTGGTTCTAAAATTCCAGTTGTTTTCATACTTTTATACAGTTCTATGTAAGTATGAATGTGTATATCCTGGAGTGGGGAATGGGATACTAGATTTTTAGGTTTCCTTGGCATGGCTAAATACTGCTTATTGCATCGTCAAGTTAAAAGGCAATGGTCAGTTTAGCCTATTATTAGCTTGAATCATATATACAATTCTCTCTTACCTACAAAAGCAGTTAAGAATAGATTTTTAAGGTCCAAAAAGTGACAAGTGATACTAATAATTTCAATGGAAAAATCAGTTACTTTCCCTTGCCTCAAAATACAAGGAGATAGAATTTTTTTTTCCTGGAAAAGCAAAACAAAAAACCCAAACAAACATATAAAAAAGCCATTGTTCATCAATGATTATAAACTCTTTATAATACTACTACTTTATAAAATTATTGTATAAAAAATGAATTGCTCTAATTATTTTAGAAGCAGGGTCTTGCTATGTATGAAAAAGGACTGGAAGGATTGATATCGAAAACTTGTAATAGTTGTTATCTACCTATGTGTTGGGAGATTATAGTTAACATTTTTTTATGCTTATCTATATTTTCTAACTTTTAAAATAGTGAGCATGTGTCACTTGAGCAGTGTTAAAATGTCAAAAAAAAAGCAAATACGTAAAACTTTGATTTAAAACTTGTCGAGATTAGGGATGGCTTTAAATGCATGGCCTGCAGGAAAGCAGAAATACACTTTTGAAATTGAAAATCCTTTTAAGGCTGGACACAGTGGCTCATGCCTGTAATCTCAAAACTTTGGGAGGCCAAAATGGGTAGATCGCTTGAGCTCAGAAGTTGAGACCAGCAAAGGCAACATGATGAAACCCCGTCTCTACAGAAAATATAAAAGTTAGCCAGGGGTGGTAACAAGAGCCTGTAGTCCCAGCTACTTGGGAGGCTGAGGTGGGAGAATGGCTTCAGCCTATGAGGCAGGGGTTGCAGTGAGCTGAGATTGTGCTACTGCACTCCAGCCTGGGTGACAGAGCTAGACTTTGTCTCAAAAAAAAAAAAAAAAAAAAAAAAAAAAAGAAAAAAAAGAAAATCCTTGTAAACTGAACCTCTGCACATTCTACAATCTGAACATGTGAGTTTCTGCTGCCCTCTGTTGGTTCACTCAGGCTGAGCAGCTAAGGTTTCAAATTAAAAGTACGAATTTGAAAATAGGTTTTAATTTTATAACATTTTTGGCATAATGGTGAAACAGGTTCCCACAATAATATTCTTTGTTATACTATCACTGGTGGTCTGAAGTTTAAATCATATCTTCTGTAGACAAAAGAGTCTCTTCCAGGCAAAATGAAGCCAGGGAAAGGAGCACATTTCTTTATATAATGGCGATCAGAGCATCCACAGGAATTATGAAAGGTCCTAAGGAGTTTCATGTCACAGATACCATCTGAGGACTATTTTACTTAAATGTCCTCTCTCTTAAAATTGTCTATATGATAGAAATCGAATCTCTTTTATGCTTATATAGGGGCTTAAAATGTTTTTAAAGTTTAACATTTTTCTGCCTGCTTCCCTTTCTTTGCATCTCCCTTTTGAGATTTACTTGACATAAAAAGCAAATAAGTAACCTAAAGCCATGAGATTTGTAAATCTCAAAGAAATAAGTAGGTTCTTTTCTCTTTGAGACGGAGTTTTGCTCTTGTTGCCTAGGCTGGAGTACAATGTCACGATCTTGGTTCACTGCAACTTCCGTCTCCTAGGTTCAAGGGATTCTCCTGCCTCAGCCTCCCCAGTAGCTGGGATTACAAGCATGCCCCACCATACCCGGCTAATTTTGTGATTTTAGTAGAGACGGGGTTTCATCATGTTTGGCCAGGCTGGTCTCAAATTCCAAACCTCAGGTGATCCGCCCACCTCGGCCTTCCAAAGTGCGGGGATTACAGGCATGAGTCACTGCGCCCCGACATAAGTAGGTTATTTTCTTTTTTTTTTTTTTTTTTTTTTTGAGACGGAGTTTCGCTCTTGTTACCCAGGCTGGAGTGCAATGGCGCGATCTCGGCTCACCGCAACCTCCGCCTCCTGGGTTCAGGCAATTCTCCTGTCTCAGCCTCCTGAGTCGCTGGGATTACAGGCACGTGCCACCATGCTCAGCTAATTTTTTGTATTTTTAGTAGAGACGGGGTTTCACCATGTTGACCAGGATGGTCTCGATCTCTTGACCTCGTGATCCAACCGCCTCGGCCTCCCAAAGTGCTGGGATTACAGGCTTGAGCCACCGCGCCCGGCCAAGTAGGTTATTTTCTAAAGGAATCTGTGCCAAACAATAGAGGACTGAATGGAATGATCAGAGGATAATTTTAAAAGTTAAAAAAATAACAAATAGATGCACAAAACTTTTAAACTCTTAAAATTTATCAAGATTCATCATGACTTTAAATGTATAACCCCAAATGACTAAAAATTTGAATTTAAAAATCCTCATGAACTCAACCACTTTGCTTTTTCTATAATCTGAACATGTGAGTTTCTGCTCATGTTGAGGCAAGGGTGGGAATGGGGAAGTTGCAGACTGATGATGAGTGGATTTGGCTGAGAAGCACTAGTTCTAGTAGCCTGGCCTTTCCTCTTCCCTCTCCGGAGCCTCAACCACCCCAAATCTGGCAAGGACCAGAGGCAGCTTTATATTTTTTGATTTGGTATTTGCATGGGTGACTCAAGGCCCTTTGGCCTCTAGAGCACAATACTTCTGGTTATGAGAGGTATTAGACTGCTAACTTTGACCAATTTCCTGTAAGGAAAAAGCAGGTGCCCCAGAAAGATCTAGTGACAGCTAATACTTGATTATCATCTTAGGATTTGGAACGTGCTTTGATATATATAATCTGATCTGACTTTCACACCAACCCTATGAAGTAGATATTAGTTTTATTTTATAGGTGAAGAAACCTCCTCAGAGTTTGATTGGTCATTTAGAAAAGCTGAGACTAGAGCCCAGGTCTTTCAGATTTCAAACCAAGCGATCTAATAGGGTACTGGTCACATGAGAAGTTAAAAAAGTTTTGGCTATTTTTCCAGAAAAAGCAAAGGAAACAATCTGTTATTCTTACCAGGTAGTGCAAAGATTATTTTTCTTACACCATCAATATCCAAAGTTGCAAAGGTTGTTGGCAAGCTAGAAAAAAAAAGTCACTTGTTAGTGATTGCTAAGCATTATGATGAAGACATTAAGTACTCTAGTTTTTTTGTAATCTATACACATATATAAAAAACACCTTTCTGTTGACTCGTCTTTACATCTTTATACTCTGCAGTATTTCATAGACATTTAAATAGGTTTGTTTTTAGCATTTTCTGTTTTCAAGTAACCACACTTTCTGGCTTAAAGAAAATCAGCCTGCTTTTTTTTCTTCTTGTCAGTGCCATAGAAATGGACTCCAAATCTTGGAGTTTTCAAGTTTTCCCACCCCTCTAGTCAATAATGTTTATACTACTTTTGCTGGCGATTTACAACAATCATTCTTAAAAGCAGAAGACTAACTGATAATATGTCTATTAGATAGTTGCCTTTGTTCAAGATGAGTATTAACTTTTTTCTTTCAATCCTGCTCCTTCTGTGTTAGCCTTTAAAAACTATCCTTAGCATAGACATAAACACTTCTTATCAGGACATTATTTTTGAAATGTTAAATATGACTAGAATGAAATTAATAGTAATTTTAAAATATTCTCAAATTATACTTCCTCAAGATTTTGACATGAACTCTTATCATGGGAGGTGGGGTGGGAGGAGTGAGTGGCATAGAGTGGGCAGTTGAGAATACTGTTTTTTTTTTTTCCTATTAATTACCCTTTATATAGAATTTTAGCAAAAAATCTCATTGTATTAATGAAACTTAAGCAATGTGGAATTGTTAGGGAATACTGAAATTTTCACACAGATGAAATATTAACCTTTTAAGCACTCAAATTGTTTTTATTTTTACTTTTTTGCAGGTCGAGCTTTCAAAAATAGATCACCCATTACCTTTTGCAATAATATGGTGACACTGACTCTTTGATGATTTATAGCCATCATTATTAATGTGTTCTACTCTGCTGTAGTACAGTGATGTTAGGTCACAAGAATACTATAGATTGTTTTCACCCAGAAGCCATAAACCCACATTGTTATGTTTCTGTAGTTCTTGTTTCTTGTTTCTGTTTTTTTATTCCTTCCTTCCCCAATTTTTTTTTTTCCTGTGGAATCCTGTAATACGAGACTGCTATCATCTTGACCATTAAAGGTGGTTTTAAGTTTGAGAACCGGAGAATAGTAGCAATAGTGATATTTTTAGGATGAAAATAATGTACAGTAACAATAAAAATATATGTTTTTATTTATTTTTTGAGACAAGGTCTGGCTCTGTCACCCAGGCTGCAGTGCAGTGGCTTGGCCATGGCTCACTGCAGTCTCAATCTCCTAGGTTCAAGTAATCCTCCAGCCTCAGCCTTCCAAGTAGCTAGGACTAAAGGCATGCACCAGCATGCTCAGCTGATTTTTTTATTTTTAGTAGAGATGAGGTCTCGTTATGTTGTCCAGGCTGGCCTTGAACTCCTCAGCTCAAGCGATCCTCCAGTCTCAGCCTCTCCAAGTGCTGAGATTATATGTGTGGGCCACTGGTGCTGACTAAAATATCTATTTTTAAAGTAACATCTATGCATCACATTCATTATTTCATTTAAGTCTCACAACAAGCTTATAAAGTAACAATTATTATCCCACTTTATATATGAGGAAATGCTGAGATTCAGAGAGATTAAGCAATGTGGTCCAAGTCACTCAGCTACTAAGTGGGGGAACAGATTTGAACTAAGGTTGTTCTAACTTAAGCTTATATTTGGATAAAGATCTGACAAGATGATTATGTAGTGATAGTATATGATCTTTGGACACCTATTTTGGCTATTCCGAGGCTATTTTTGTTTGTTTTTGCATACTTCTTGATTCTTTGCTGTGTTTTAGAAAAATGAGATTCGATTTTTTGTTTGTTTTGTTTATATTTTTAGCAGAGACAGGGTTTTACCATGTTGGCCAGGCTGGTTTCGAACTCCTGACTTCAGGTGATCCACCTGCCTCAGCCTCCCAAAGTGCTGGGATTACAGGCATGAGTCACCACACCTGGCTGAGATTAGGTTTTGATACTGATTTATGGATAAGTTATTTGATAATTATTAGTTATGTGTGATGAAAATAATTTCAAAGATTTGTTCTTAATAACAGCTATGCTCACTGTAGATGACCCAATAAAAATAGTAATTGGTAGGTCTGGTTGCTAATACTCCAGAGGCTTTTCTGAGTACCTTTGTCTCTAAAATGAAAGAGCTTAATTGCATTCTGAAAGAACTGTTATGTGGAAATAGCAAAGCCAAATTGTATTTGTTTGGTTTGTATTTCTTTTTGTTCTAATATTAAGTAGCAATTACCTTAAAGTTCTTATTACCTTTAGACAAGTATAAAATTCTGGTGAACTAAAAGAAGCCCATTCAAACTCTGAAACTACTTTATTTTAGCAAACCCACAGATAATAACGAGGAGAGAGTGTATAACAGTTTCTTCCTTCCACTGTATTTAAAGCCCATTTAAATCATAGGGCCAGTTTAAGCAATCTTTTGCATCTTGCAGGTAGGTAATGTAATTTCTGTAAAGGTATTCATTTTAAATAGGATTCCATTACAAAAAATATTTTGTTATTATGCATTGCTATCATAAATGTCCTATTGCTAAACTGTGAATTTTCTGTTTAAGCTCTAGAAGCCATTTCCTTGGAACTCAACCTATTATTCAGTTCTCCACTTTAGATCAGACTGTAACAGCATTTACACAATGGCTGAGGTCACAGAGTGTTCTGATTTTAAGGGAAAAAATTAAACATTAGGAATTGATGAACTGCTAAAGTTGAAGTGAGTGGTAAATAACAGATTGAAAAAAAGGGTATAAAAGTTATCATCACAGGCACTGAGAATATTTTAAATAATAGATACTATATAATAATTTCTCTAGAGGTGAGTGCAAGTTATGTTTGCTTCTTTCCCTCTGCAAACGAAACATCAATTATTCATTATTATTTTTTTGAGGCAGGGTCTCACTCTGCTGCCCAGGCTGAAGTGCAGCGGCACTATCATGGCTCATTGCCACATCCACCTCCTGGGCTCAGGTGATCCTCCCACCTTAGCCTCCCAAATAGCTGGGACTAATTTTTGTATTTTTTGTAGAGATGGGGTTTTGCCATGTTGTCCAGGTTGGTCTCCAACTTCTGGGCTTAAGCCCCATGGCTTCCCAAAGTGCCATAAGCTGGGAATATAAGCTGGGAATATACGTGTGAGCCACTGCACTCAGCCCAATGCAATTTGTGAGGTTTTGAGAAGCACATTCATATGCTTTTGGGATATCCTCTGTATTCTAATCAAATTAGTAATGCCCACTGGCTCAGAAAAAAAAAAAAAACAGGTATACCCAATAGCATAATAATATTTGCTAAGACAAAATATTCTTCTTTTTTTTTTGAGATCGAGTCTTGCTCTGTCACCCAGGCTGGAGTGCAGTGGCGTGATCTCAGGTCACTGCAACCTTCACCCCCCAGGTTCAAGTGATTTTTCTGCCTCAGCCTCCTGAGTAGCTGGGACTACTGGCTTACACCACTACGCCTGGCTAATTTTTGTATTTTTAGTAGAGATTGGGTTTTATCATATTGGCCAGGCTGGTATCGAACTCCTGACCTATGATCTGCCTGTCTCGGCCACCCAAAGTGCTGGAATTACAGATGTGAGCCACCGTGCCCGGGCTCAAAATATTATTGATAAGAATGATCTAGATCCAATAGTTTCTTTCTTTTCTTTCTCTCTTTTTTATTTTTTGAGACAGGGTCTCACTCTGTTACCCAGGCTGGAATGCAGTGGCGTAATCTCAGCTCACTGCAACCTCTGCTTCCCAGGCTCAAGCGATTCTCCGGCCTCAGCCTCCCATGTAGCTGGGACTAATGGCACGAGCCACCAACGCTTGGCTAATTTTTGTACTTTTTATAAAGACGGGGTTTCATGATGTTGCCCAGGCTGGTCTGGAACTCCTGAGTTCAATCCACCTGCATTGGCCTCCCAAAGTGATGGGGATTACAGGGATGAGCCATCATGCCCAGCCCAAATCCAACAGTTTCAATAATAAAAAAGGCCCTGTCAGCAGCAGCCATATTGGGGCACGCTCGACAGGAAACTACAGAAATATATTGCCAAGAATTTTATCAAACTGTGGACAAAGCTTTAGGGATAATCTTAGTTCTATACTAAAAATGGCCAAATCATGGAGGTAAAGCCTGATCTCTGTCCTAGAACTGACTTATTAGGAGGGCTAGCTTGACACTTTAAAGGCTTTTGAAATTTGTTGCTGGTTCCCATAGCTCACTTATAACAATTGGGAAGCCCCTACTCCATCCCCTCCTAGGTTTAATTAGCAGTAAAGCATCATTAGTGTTGTTCCCGACAACATGGGGTGTGGTGTGCTGGAACTCTCAGCCATACAGTTGAGGTCTTTGAACAAGAAATCATAGGCTAATAGAGTAGCAAAGGTCTAAACAGATAGACTGTTTCTTAAAGATATGGCCATATATGTTTCACCAACACCAAAATTTGGCAGCCTTTGAGGATTTATAACTGACTTCAAAATCTCCATCTTCTTTAGGGGTTATTAGTCTTTAAGAGATGTGAAAAATCATGGTTATTTTTCTTTCCTCCTGGGAGACAGTAGGATGCAGTGTGAAAGCCTACTTAACGAAACATTCTTGCAAAGGAAAAAAAATTAAACCTGAATTTAATCAAGCCTTTATATCTTTCAATCTATAGCATGTATCAGTGACAGAGGAACATACCTAAGGAAGTAATAAACCGAATACATTTATCAGGACACGTGATCCATTTTCTCTAGCAAGTCAGTGGCACAACAACAAAGAGTGGGGGCAGAAAATGTTCTCATTTAATAGAGGCTTAAACAAATACACTGAGTGGACCTCAATGGAATCCTTATGAAACAAAACTTATAAAAAGGCATTCTTTCTCTTGATATGTGGGAGAAACTTGAATATGATCAGGATATTAGATGATATGAAAATATTTATTTTGTTAGATGAGAAAATAACATTGTGATTATGTAAGAGAATAATGTTGTTAGTATTATTATTTCAGAGGTATGCCAAAATGACATGCCTAGAATTTGCTTTTAAACAATCCAGCCCCCTCTCTCCACTAAAAGGCAGGGTGGGGTAGGGGTATTGATAAAAAAAAAAAAATAGAAAAATGTTGATAGTTATTGAAGCTGGGTGATGCGTACATGGGGTTTGTTGTACTCCCTACTTTTTTGTATATTTGAAAGTTCCCATATTAATTATTTTTTAAAATAAAGAAGCAGTGTGGGGGGAAAAAGAGGAAGAAGGAACTAGGCATGAGAATTAAAAAGGAGAAAAAGTTTGGAAAGTTGCTGTGTTTTGTTTAGACCAAACTCACTGACTCATAAAGAAGATGAATGCCTATTTCATTAGGAGCTGCGCTTATGCAAAGGATCCTAATACTATATTTCTTTTTTTTTGTGTAGTTAATTCATAGTAGAAAACGTAAAAAGAAGGCATTTAAAAGTTCGTTAGTTAAAGCAAGCCAAACCAACCCCATATATGAGATAACAAGATTATTTTCATACCCTGGTTTCATAAAAACCCTGCCAAAATGGATCTGAGCATGAAGATCAATGTCCAGCACCTGCTTGAGATAGTCCTGCAAACATTAAAAATAATCACTTTACTTTCAAACATTTTAATATTAGACTTTCAACACTTTAAGTGAACATTAATTTATAAAATTGAAAAGAAACATCTGTCTTTTAGTCAAGTTGATTTGCTTAACACAAATATTCCTTCATTCTTCATTCATTCTTTCAATAAATAGTTGCTTAACACCTGGTATATATGATGAGTACCAATCTAGGTGCAGGGGGATACAGCCTTGAACAAAAGAGACAACGTCCCTGTCCCTGTCCTCACTGAAAGTACATTCTGGTAGGGGAAGTTAGGCAAAAACTAAACAACTGCATTAATGTATAATATCATTAGCTGATGAGTTACTATCTCTCTTCTAAGAGAGAATTTTATGTCTGAGAAAGGATGTTAACAAATATGTCTTAAGTTGTGCCTGGGCAAGGAAACTTCACGTATGTGTCCTACATCATTTGGCTTAATGATCTTAAAGCCATATACATTCCTTGAAGAGAAACTTAAACATATGCCCACAGAGTATTTAGATCTGTCAAATCTAAATAGCTCAACTAAAACGAAAAACAGGGAGGAAACTCTAAAACAGAAAGTCAAGGGAGTTTAACTGCTCCAACTTTATATTCTAGTATTAAAACTAACCTGTGGCTATGACCAACCCACAGTGATATTACAAAATCTGATCTTTGGAAATGGAATATAACACGGCGCTGCAGCTGGTATTGTAGACAAAAAGAAAAAAATTACGGTCCTTAAAATTTCTCTTAAATAATACAAATCTAGGTCTATTACTATTTTTTTTTTTCGTTTGGTAATCTAAGTCCAGTAACCTGCCTACATTTTAAATATTTCACAAGCTATGAGATAGTTTTATTTTACAAATGTGTTCTCTTCTCTATCTCTACAGCCTCAGCCAACATCATCTCACTGAGATTACTGAAATAGGTCTCCTTGCTAGTAGTGCCACCGTCCTCCAATTCATTCCTCCCACAGTATTAAGAGAGATCCTCTGAGACAAATTTGATCAAGTGACTATATAACACTTTAGTAACTTGCTGATTTTTAGGAAAAAGTGTCATCTTTTAAATATCAAAGATTCCTGTATTTTCTAGCCCCCCAATCATTGTTCTTATCCAACAATCTTCTTTCCACCCAGTCACATTCCTATCAATCTTACATCATCAGACTACACTGTTCTCCCTCCCTCCCTTTCCTTCCTTCCTTCTTTCTTTCTTTTTTTCTTTTTTTTTGGCAGAGTCTCACTCTGTTGCCCAGGTTGGAGTGCAGTGGTATGGCTCACTGCAACCTTTGCCTGCCAGGTTCAAGCCATTCTTGTGCCTCAGCCTCCCAAGTAGCTGGGATTACAGATGTGTGCCACCATGTCCAGCTAATTTTTGTATTTTTAGGAGAGACTGGGTTTCTGTTTTACTCGCCTTGGCCTCTCAAAGTGTTAGGATTACAGGCATGAACTACCGAATCTGCCCAGTTTTTTAAGCTCTCGCCTCTAGTCTTTGAAAACGTTCTTCTTTCTGCCTTGAATTCTCTTTCTACCCTGCAGTCTATCCCACCCTTATCTTGGTCTCAGTCATCTTCTCAGCCTCCTCTGAACTCCCAAGACTGGGGAACTAAATGAAAAACTGATTATTAATATATATATATATATTTTAGGTTATTAGATATAATAAATTTGTAAAGGTTACATATTCCTGATGAATTAACTCATTTAAAATAATAAAATGTCCCTCCTAATGTCTCGTAATCTTTTTTATTTTAGTTTTCTCTATTTGTCTACATAAAAATATATTATAAAGCCAGGCACGGTAGCTCATGCCTGTAATCCCAGCACTTTGGCAGGCCTAGGTGGGTGGATCACCTGAGGTTGGTAGTTCGAGACCAGCCTGACCAACATGGAGAAATCCTGTCTCTACTAAAAATACAAAATTACCCAGGCATGGAGGCACACTCCTGTAATCCCAGCTACTCGGGAGGCTGAGGCAGGAGAATTGATTGAACCCAGGAGGTGGAGGTTGCGGTGCGCCAAGATCATGCCATTGCACTCTAGCCTGGGCAATAAGAGTGAAACTCTGTCTCAGAAAAGAAAAAGTTGGGATTATAAAACATGTATTATAAAAAAAGAAAAAAAAACTCTGATATCAATATAGCTACACCAGCTATATTTCATTATAACTTTTCAAATCTTTTACTTTCAGTTTGCTATGTCTTTATATTTAAGATATGTCTCTTATAAGCAGCATATGATTAGCTGTTTTTTAAAAAATCCAGAATGACAATATTTAACTGAAGGATTCAGTCTATTTATATTTAGTATAATTTTTCTTTTCTTTCTTTCTTCTTTTTTTTTTTTTTTTTGAGACAGAGTCTCACTCTGTTGCCCAGGCTGGAGGGCAGTGGTGCCATCTCGGCTCACTGCACCCTCCATCGCCTGGGTTCAAACAATTGCGTGCCTCAGCCTCCTGAGTAGCTGGGACTACAGGCACATGCCATCACACCCAGCTAATTTTTGTAGAGACCGATTTCATCACATTGGTGAAGCTGGTCTCGAACTCCTGGCCTCAAGTGATCAGCCTGCCTCAGCCTCCTAAAGTGCTGGGATTACGAGTATAAGCCACCGCACTTGGCCTACATGTAGTATGGTTACTGTTATATTTGGGTTTAAAACTATCACTGTACTATTTGTCACTTCTATTTTGTTTCCTTTTTTCTTCTTCCATACCTCCCTTAGGATTCATGAAATATTTTTTACTTAACATTTTTCCCCTCTATTAGCTTGTAACATATTCTTTTATTATTATTTTAGTAGTTATTTTAGAGATTACAGTATACATCGTTGACTTATTACAGTTTACTCAGAATTGGGTTTTTAAAAATCACTTCCCAGACAATACAAGAACCTTAAAACATAACAACTCAATTTATGCCTTTCTACTTTTTATGCTGTTGTGCGTATATACGTTATATACACTTTAAGTATATACGTGTGTGCATGTATATGTGTATATTTTAAGTATATTTATTGATTTATTGTATATATTTTCTACACATATTGATAATATATACTTGACATATTCACTGCATAGTATTTATATTTTAAGCCTCACAAGACATTATTATTTTACACAATCAACACTTATTTACATTTGCTGACATGTGAACCCTCTTTAGTTCTTTCTGCATTTCCATGCTTCCATAGTCCTTCTACCTTAAAAAACTATTTAGTCTAGGTCTGCACAGTTTCTGTTTGGCTGAAATTGTCTTTATTCCACCTTCATTTTTGAAGTAAATTTTTGATGTCTATACAGTTGCCTATTGGCAGTATTTTTTTTTTCCTGCAGTTTACAAATCCCAGTCCATTGCTTTCTGGATTCCATCATTTCCATGTAAATCATTTGTTAGTTTTATTATTGGGTCCTTTGATGTTAATACATCCTTCTGGTAAAATTTTCTCTTCATCTTTGGTTTTCAGTAGTGTTGCTGATTACCTAGGTATGGTTTCTTTTATTTATCCGGCTTGAGATTACTAGAGGTCCTAGAATTTCTGGCTTGATGTCTTTTTTTTTTTTTTTTTTTATGAAGTCTCACTCTGTCACCCAGGCAGGAGTGTAGTGGCATGATCTCAGCTCACCACAACCTCCGTCTCCCGGATTCAAGTGATTCTTCTGCCTCAGCCTCCCAAGCAGCTGGGACTACAGGTGTGCATCATCATGACTGGTTAATTTTTGTATTTTTAGTAGAGACGGGGTTTCACCTGACCATATTGGCCAGGCTGGTCTCGACCTCTTGATCTTGTGATCCACCTGTCTTGGCCTTCCAAAGTGCTGGGATTACAGGTGTGAGCCACCACTGGCTTGATGTCTTTTATTGATTTTGAAAATATCTCCACCAATATTTTAAATATTGATTCTGCTCACTCTCTCTCCCCATTCTCCTTCTTAGACTTCATTTACATATATGTTTGACCTTTTGTCATATCTCACGTGTCTTTTATGCTCTTTTCCATATTTTCTATCCCTTTTCTAAAATTTCCATTTGATTCTTATGAATAGATTCATTTTCTAATTAAATTCCCCATTTTCTCATCCCTTTTTCTTAAACATGTAATCATTATTTAAAGTCCATGTGGGACAATATAAATATCAGCATCATTTTTAGGTCTACCTTATCAATTGTTTCCTATCTTAATTTTTAGTCATTTTGCTCTACCTATGGCATGTCTGATAACTTTTCAAATTGAAGCCCAAATGTTAGGTATGAAAAGATGAAAAGGCTTTGGACAATGATATATTACTCCAAAAAGAATTTGAGGTCTTCTGGCAATTAAGGGAAACTCAAATCATCTTGATATAATCAAGGATTGAGATAGTCTGATGCTGGATTTCAGTCTCTGTGAAGGCTAGTTTATCTCCAGTTTGTCTTTATTCCTACAGTACATCCCTTCAAGGGTTTAAGCTGAAAGCCTGAGTTATTTACCAGGACCCCTCCTCTATAACAGGTCCTAAACTCACAAAACTGATGAAAATTCTGCTTATTTCATTAACTTCTTAGCTACCCTTTTTAAATGAGTGGCTTCTTTGCTTCCTGTACCATTGTAGCGCTCATCCCACCTCACTCCTGGCTTAGGAATTAGTAAATCCTTTGAGGAAAAATATAGTGAAGAATTCCAGTTTTACTTCTGTGTGGTTTACTTTCCTTTAGGATCTTAGTGCCCAGAATCCTGGCTGTCTTAGTTATTCTCTTTCTTTTCTTAAAAATTTTTTATATAGTTTTTATACATGTTCTTGGTGGGAAGATTGGTCCAAATATGCTATTCTATCATAGCAGAAGCAGAAATCTCCAGATCTTTTTTATATGCTCTTATAGTACTAACTGCTTCTAACATCATGCACTTAGATTATAGAGCAATTGCTTTGATAGTAAAAATATGTATCCTTTGTTAAACTATAAAGTTCTTGAGAACAGGAACCTTCTTATATATATGTGTATTTATACTTAAACAATGAATCCTTAAGGAATAGCATACACCTTTCACTCATTTGTTAGTGCACCAAACATTTTTGAATGCTTATTATGTATTAGGAATTCCATATGTGCTGGGCATTTAATGGTAAAAAAGGAACATTGTCCCTGACACAAAGATATCCTGTTATATTTTACTGGAGGGAAATAGCCAAAAATACATAAATTAACAAATAAAATAATTATAATTTGTGGTATGTGCTATGAAGGAAATAAGCAGGTGCTGGGATAGGAAATGATGGGGTGGGGTGGAGAACAGGAAAGGTCATTTTAGAAGAGGTAGTGATATATTAGCTAAGCCTTGAAGGATAAGAAGGATTCAAGCATGTGAAGTGTAGAGGGAAGAGAATTCCAGAGAAAGGGACAGACAAATGAAAGCTTCCAAAGTGGCAAAGCGTGTATAGAACTGAAAAGGCAATGGATGGTACTGAATGGGCAGGGGAGAGGTGTAAGCTGAATGTGAAGAGACAGGCAGAGGCCAGAGCTGCAGGGCCTTAAAGGTTATGATGCAGAGTTTGGAAAGCAAATGCTTATATATTTACCAAATGAATGAAAGTATTTTATTTTATTGCAAACAATTGTTTTTAAAAATAGCCCTTTTCATTCTTTTTGAACATGAAGGAGTGCTTCATGTTCCTTGTGACAGACAGAAAACTTGTACCAGACATAGTGATAAAGGTTGAGAATTATCATTGTTCTTATATTTTTGTTTGCCTATTGAAGCAGCAGGATCTTTGTCTGATATTCTGAAACCCAAAGTCAGATGAGAAGAAAAATGAATGGATGAAGGAGTAAGTCTCTTCCCCAATTCAGTTAAGGAGAAACACCAGTGGTCAGAAAAATTGTGCAAGACTTTGAAATGGGCAGAAAAGAATACTGGGTGTCCAGTGCAACACCTACTTTCTGGTTATTTGCATTTTTCAGCTGTTTTACAGCAACAAAGTTGAATAAAACTGATAGAAAATGCAATGGACTGAATGTGTTCCTCCCTACCCCCAAATTCATATGTTGAAATTCCAATCTCAGTGTGATGGTGGGGACTTTGGAAAGTAATTAGGTGATGAGGATAGAGGTCTCATGAGTAGAATTAATGCCATTATAAGAAGAGGCCATATGAGGGTAAAAGGAGAAGTCAGCTGTCTGCAGCCTGGAAGAGGGCCCTCACCAGAACCCATCCATGCTGTGAACCTGATTTTAGATTTCCCAACCTTCAGAACTATGAGAAATAAATGTTTAAGCCACCCAGTTTGTAGTATTTTTTGTTTTTTTGAGACAGGGTCCCATTTTGTTGCCTATGCTGGAGTGCAGTGGTGTGAACACAGCTTACTGCAGCCTTGATCTCCCACCTCAGCTTCCTGACTAGCTGGGACTGCTGGTGCTCACCACTACGCCCAGCTAATTTTTATATATTTGTAGAAAGGGGGTTTTGCCATGTTGCCCAGGCTGGTCTAGAACCCTTGAGCTTAAGTGATCTGCCCACCCTGGCCTCTGAAAGTGCTGGGATTACAGGTGTGAGCCACCGCACCTGGCCTTTGGTATGTTTTTAATAGCTGCCTAAGCTAAGACAGTGAACATAATTTTTATCCAAAGAAATGCAGATGGATTCTGTCCAATGGAGATGTAATTGATTAGGTTAGGTGGGTATAGATCAATTTTGCATCTATAATTAGTAAATATTATAATTAGTAAATTATATTAGTAAATATAGTTAGTAAATTAGTATATATAATTAGTAAATTATTTCAGCATTCTTGATTACTTATATGGGTGTATTCTTTGAATTCTCCTTTGAATAGGTCAGAATATCTTATTTATTTGCTCGTCGTTGAGTTAAATAAAATATTTGAAACGTTCATTTTATATATTTATGGGATTCATAATTTTTTTTACACAGGCAAATATGTAAGATTTTAAAATATAACATTTGCTAAAAGTAATTGATCATTTAAAGAAAAATAATGATATAGTGAAGGTTCTAGAATATATGTAAATATGAAATTTATGGCAAGTGTGGCACAGATGTTGAGAGGGGAAAAATGGAAGTGTATAATTGTAAGATTCTTATATGTGAAATAATAGTATCACTTCTAGGTAGAATATAAAAGTTACACATACTATGAGCACTTACGAAACAACTAACTTTATTTACAAAAGGTACAGTAAGTAAGCCAAGAAAGGAGACAAAATCAAGGTTAATGATTTTAGCTATAAAAAATTAGACTTTAACAATTCCAGAGGCTCCAATGAGATGCTCCACTGATTCATTGGACAGAACCTTATTGCCAGAGAATTACACTTTACGAGTGGCTTAAACCTGGGTACAGGGCAGACATGGTGGCTCAAGTCTGAAATCCCAGCACTTTGGGAGGCTGAGGTGGGTGAATCCCTTGAGGCCAGGAGTTCGAGACCAGCTTGGCCAACATGGTTAAACCACATCTCTCCTAAAAATACAAAAATTAGCCAGGCGTGGTGGCACACGCCTGTAATTCCAGCTACTTGGGAGGCTGAGGCACAAGAATTGCTTGAACCCAGGAGGCAGAGGTTGCAGTGAACCATGATCACACCACTGTGCTCCAGCCTAGGTCACAGAGCAAGACACTATCTCAAACAAACAAAAAACAAAAGCAAACAAAAAAAACCCTGGGTACATCTCTCCTTGGTTCCTGGAATGAATTCCAAGCAGCAATAAAACTATAAATTTGGTAACTTTTGGTTTCTCGATTTTAGCCTCTGTATTCATTTTGGTTCTGTTTTTGTTTCTGCACGCAGCCAATAAGGTATTGCCCCTTGTGGCTGGAGTGATTAGGAATTTGGTTTTATGGTCTAATCATTTGGTGATCTCTGTAAAAGGATGATAGAATCTATTTTGTTTGGGTAAGAGAAGACAGAGAATCTGGCTTATTAGTCTTGTTTATTCCTCTTATTGTCCATTCTGAAACCAAACCAATTAAGATTTTTATACCCTCTAGGAAAGAAAATAGCTCTTTATTAGTGGACTGATGAATTTTTATGGCTCTGTATTTACTCTTGACTTCCAGCTCAAGTTGTAAGTAGAACTGAAGGAACTCTCTGTGTGTCCATGTGTCTGTAATACAGAAAAGCATTTACTTCATTTTGTGAGTGTAAAGTGTTTTCCTTCCTATTTCTGTAAGGTATTCATAAATTATATTTTCTTTTTTAAAAAAATTTATTTAACTTTGGGTGCATACTGTATCTGACATTTCTCCTCATGCTATCCCTCCCACCCAACCCTCCCTCCCCACCCCCTGCTGTCTCTCCCCTACCACCCGCCAACTGCCCCCAGTGTGTGATGCTCCTCTCCCTGAGTCCACGCATTCTCATTGTTCAACATCCACCTATAAGTGAGAACATGTGGTGTTTGGCTTTCTGTTCTTGTGTCAGTTTGCTGAGAATGATGGTTTCCAGATTCATCCAAGTCCCTACAAAGGACACGAACTCATCATTTTTTATGGCTGCATAGTATTCCATGGTGTATATGTACCACGTTTTCTTTGTCCAGTCTATCATTGATGGGCATTTGGGTTGGTTCCAAGCATTTGCTATTGTACACAGGGCTGCAATGAACATATGTGTGCATGTGTCTTTATAGTATAACGATTTATAGTTCTTTGGGTATATGCCCAGTAATGGGATTGCTGGGTCAAATGGAATTTCTATTTCTAGATCCTTGAGAAATTGCCACACTGTCTTCCACAGTGGTTGAACTAATTTTCACTCCCACCAACTGTATAAGAGTGTTTCTATTTCTCTACATCCTCTCCAGCATCTGTTGTCTCCAGATTTTTTAATGATTGCCATTCTAACTGGCGTGAGATGATATCTCGATGTGGTTTTGATTTGCGTTTCTCTAATGCCCAGTGATGATGAGCATTTTTTCATATGTTTGTTGCCCTCATGTATGTCTTCTTTTGAAAAGTGTCTGTTTATATCATTTGCCCACTTTTTGATGGGGTTGTTTGTTTTTTTCTTGTATATCTGTTTTAGTTCTTTGTATATTCTGGTTATTAGTCCTTTGTCAGATGGGTAGATTGCAAAAATTTTTTCCCATTCTGTTGGTTGCTGATTGGCTCTAATGATGGTTCTTTTGCTGTACAGAAGCTCTGAATTTTAATTAGATCCCATTTGTCTATCTTGGCTTTTATTGCCATTGCTTTTGGTGTTTTAGTCATGAAGTCCTTGCCTATGCTTATGTCCTGGATGGTTTTGCCTACGTTTTCTTCTAGTGTTTTTATGGTGTTAGGTTTTATGTTTAAGTCTTTAATCCATCTGGAGTTAATTTTAGTGTAAGGTGACAGGTAGGGGTCCAGTTTCTGCTTTCTGCACATTGCTAGCCAGTTTTCCCAACACCATTTATTAAACATGAAGTTTTTCCCCCATTGCTTGTTTTTGCTGGGCTTGTCAAAGATCAGATGGTTGTAGATGTGTGGTGTTTCTTCTGGGGCCTCTGTTCTGTTCCATTGGTCTATGTCTCTGTTTTGGTACCAGTACCAGGCTGTTTTGATTTCTGTAGCCTTGTAGTATAGTTTGAAGTCAGGTAACATGATTCTTCCAGCTTTGTTTTTTTTTTTTTATTAGGATTGTCTTGGCTATGTGGGCTCTCTTGTGATTCCACATGAAGTTTAAAGTGAAGTTCTTCAGTTCTGTGAAGAAGGTCATTGGTAGCTTGATGGGGATAGCATTGAATCTATAGATTACTTTGGGCAATATGGCCATTTTCATGATATTAATTCTGCCTAACCATGCACATGGAATATTTTTCCATTTGTGTCCTCTATTATTTCATTGAGCAGTGGTTTGCAGTTCTCATTGAAGAGGTCCTTTACATCCTTTGTTAGTTGTATTCCTAGATTCTGTATTCTCTTTGTAGCAATTGTGAATGGGAGTTCGCTCTTATTTGGCTCTCTGTTTGTTATTGGCATATAGGAATGCTTGTGATTTCTGCACATTGATTTTGTATCCTGAGACTTTGCCGAAGTTGCTTATCAGTTTGAGAAGACTTTGGGCTGAGATGATGGGGTCTTCTAGATATACAATCATGTCATCTGCAAATAGAGGCAGTTTGACTTCCTCCTTTCCTAATTGAATGCCCTTTATTTCTTTTTCTTGCCTGATTGCTCTGGCTGAACTTCCAATACTATATTGAATAGGAGTGGTGAGAGAGGGCATCCTTGTCTAGTGCCTGATTTCAAAGGGAATTCTTCCAGCTTTTGCCCGTTCAGTATATTGGCTGTAGGTTTGTCATATATAGCTTTATCATTTTATGATACGTTCCATCAATATCTATTTTATTGAGAGTTTTTAGCATGAAGCGCTGTTGAATTTTGTCAAAGGCCTTCTCTGCAACTATTGAGATAATCATGTGGTTTTTGTGTTTGGTTCCGTTTATGTGATGGATCACATTTATGGATTTGTGTATGTTGAACCAGCCTTGCATCCCTGGGGTGAAGCCTACTTGATCGTGATGGATAAGCTTTTTGATGTGCTGTTGCAATCTGTTTGCCAGTATTTTATTGAAGATTTTTGCATCGATGTTCATCATGGATATTGGCCTGAAGTTTTCTTTTTTTAGTTGAGTCTCTGCCTGGTTTTGGTATTAAGATGATGTTGGTCTCATAAAATGAGTTAGGGAGGATTCCCTCCTTTTGTGTTGTTTGATACAGTTTCAGAAGGAATGGAACCAGCTCCTCTTTGTATGTCTGGTAGAATTCAGCTGTGAACCTGTCTGGATCTGAACTTTTTTTGGTTGGTAGGCTATTGATTGCTGTCTCTACTTCAGCCCTTGTTATTGGTCTATTCAGGGTTTCAACTTCCTCCTGGTCTAGTCTTGGTAGAGTACAAGTGTCTAGGAATTTATCCATTTCTTCCTGGTTTATGGTTTATTTGCATAGAGCTGTTTGTCGTAATCTCTGATGGTAGTTTGTATTTCTGTGGGTTCAGTGGTGATATCCCCTTTATCGTTTTTCACTGCATCTATTCGATTCTTCTCCCTTTTCTTTTTTATTAATCTGGCTAGTGGTCTATTTTGTTGACCTTTTCAAAAAACCAGCTCCGGGATTTATTGATTTTTTTGAAGGGTTTTTGTGTCTCTATCTCCTTCAGTTTGGCTCTGATCTTAGTTATTTCTTGTCTTCTGCTAGCTTTTGAGGTTTTTTTTTTTTTTTTTTTTTTTAAATCTTGCTCTTCTAGCTCTTTCAATTTTGACAATAGGGTATCAACTTTAGATCTTTCCTCTCTTCTCTGGTGGGCATTTATTGCTATAAATTTCCCTCTCAACACTGCTTTAAAGGTGTCCCAGAGATTCTGGTAAGTTGTGTCTTCATTCTGGTTGGTTTCGAAGAACATGTTTGTTTCTGCCTTCATTTCATTGTTTATCCAGTTGACACTCAGAAGCAAGTTGTTCAGTTTCCAAGTGGTTGTGCAGGTTTGAGTGTGTGTCTTGATCCTGAGTTCTAGTCTGATTGCGCTGTGGTCTGATAGACTATTTGTTATGATTTCTGTTCTTTTGCATTTGCTGAGAAGTGACTTGCTTCCAATGATGTGGCCAATTTTAGAGTAAGTGCAATGTGGTGCTGAGAAAAGTGTATATTCTGTGGATTTGGGGTGGAGTGTTCTGTATATGTCTATTAGGTCTGCTTGGTCCAGCTCTGCATTCAAGTCTTGGATATCCTTGTTAATTTTCTGTCTCATTGATCTGTCTAATATTGACAGTGGAGTGTTGAAGTCTCCCACTATTATTGTGTGGGAGTCTAAATCCTGTTTTAGGTCATTAAGAACTTGCTTTATGTATCTGGGTGCTCCTGTGTTGGGGGCATATATATTTAGGATGGTCAGCTCTTCTTGTTGGATTGATCCTTTTGCCATTATGTAGTGTCCTTCTTTGTCTCTTTTGATCTTTGTTGGTTTGAAGTCCATTTTATCAGAGACTAGGATTGCAACCCCTGCATTTTTTTGTTCTCCATTTGCTTGGTAAATCATCCATCCCTTTATTTTGAGTCTATGTGTGTCTTTGTATGTGAGATGGGTTTCCTGAATACAGCACACCGATGGGTTTTGACTTTTTATCCAGTTCGCCAGTCTGTGTCTTTTGATTGGGGCATTTAGGCTGTTTACATTCAATGTTACTGTTGTTATGTGTGAATTTGATCCTGCCATTTTGTTACTGGCTGGTTTTCTTTCCCATTAGTTGACTCATTTTCTTCATTGCATTTTTGGTCTTTGCCCACTGGTTTGCTTTTGCAGTGACTGGTACTTGTTCCTTTCTGTGCTTAGTGTTTTTTTCAGGAGCTCTTGTAGTGCAGGTCTGGTGGTGACAAAATCTCTCAGTAATTGCTTGTCCGTAAAGGATTTTATTTCTCCTTCACTTATGAAGCTTAGTTTGGCTGGTTATGAGATTCTGGGTTGAAAGTTCTTTTCTTTAAGGATGTTGAATATTGTTCTCCACTCTCTTCTGGCTTGTAGGGTTTCTGCAGAGAGATCTGCTGTGAGTCTGACTGGCTTCCCTCTGTGGGTGACCTGACCTTTCTCTCTGGCTGCCCTTAGCATTTTTTCCTTCATTTCAACCCTGGTGAATCTGATGATTATGTGCCTTGGGGTAGCTCTTCTTAAGGAATATCTTTGTGGAGTTCTCTGCATTTCTTGAATTTGAAATTTAGGCTGCCTTGATAGGCTTGGGAATTTCTCCTGGATAATATCCTGGAGCATGTTTTCCCACTTGGATTCATTCTCCCCATCATATTCAGGTACACTGATCAAGCATAGGTTAGGTCTTTTCACATAATCCTATATTTCTTGGAGGCTTTGTTCATTTCTTTTCACTCTTTTTTCTCTATTCTTGCCATCTCTTTTTATTTCATGGAGTTGATCTTCAATCTCTGATATCCTTTCTTCTGCTTGATCGATTCGGCTATTAAAACTTGTGTTTGCTTCACGTAGTTCTTGTGCTGTGTTTTTCAACTCCATCAAGTCGTTTATGTTCTTCTCTAAGCTGGATATTCTAGTTAGCATTTCATCTAACCTTTTTTCAAGGTTTTTGATTTCTTTTCATTGAGTTAGAATGTGTTCCTTTAGCTCAGAAAAGTTTGTTATTATCCACCTTCTGAAGCCTGTTTCTGTCAATTCGTCGTACTCTTTCTCAGTCATGATGTGATTGTGTGTTGTTGAGGAGTTGTGATCCCTTGAAGGAGAAGAGGTGTTCTGGTCTTTGATGGTTTCATCTTTTTTGCGCTGTTTTTTTCCCATCTTTGTGGGTTTACCTGGCTGTGTTGTCAGGGAGTTGCTTGATGAGGTCGCTTGTCTGCCTGTGGAGGCGCTATTGGGTTTCTCTCACATTGTCTTTTAAAGCTGCCCTGTTCTAATTGGCTTAGAGAGATAATAAGTGCTTATATAAAATATTTCTAAAATTCCTAAATAATTTAACTTATGATATTTTAAATATGCTGCACTGAAAATATTCTACTTATAATATTGAGAATCTGAGTTCATATAATTAGGATAAATCTTTAGCAAATGAGACTAACCTAATAATTTTAGTTATTAAGAAAATCCAAAAGTCAGGTGTGATGACATGTATGTGTAATGCTAGCTACTTGGGAAGCTGAGGCAGGAGGATTATTGCTTAAGCCCAGATGTTAGAGACCAGCTTGAGTTAAATATTGAGACCCTGTCTCAAAATGTACATATAAACAGAAAAACAAAAGCCGCAAACTTAAATAACAACAATAAAAAACCCCAGCCATGTTCTTTCTCTTATTTACATTAATCTTAAGTATAACAAAAGTATACATTTTATTTCACTTTAGTTTTTCCTAAACTTCTATAGGCTTATTTGTCAAATAAGCTCACATTCTTCCTATATAATATTTAAGATTATTAAAAAGCATAAAACTGAGATCAATGAAATCAAATAATTCTGGAATCCTTATAATTTTAATAGTTATTATGTTTTATAGTATGTCAGTTTCAAAATAACTTGAGATTTTTATTTACTTAAAGTCTTGAGCTGATATTAAATTGAATAAATCATCATCAGATACCTAGATGATGTCTAAATAAGATAGAGTATTAGAGCATTTATTATTAAGCATCATTTTAAGTTAACTTTTGTAAAATTATATAGTTATTAACTATATAGAAATTAAAATTATATAGTTAATAACTATGTATTTTTTAAGGTGAATATACTTTGCTATAGAGAGGTTATATCTTTGGGTTATGTTAATGAATGTGTTGATTCATCTTTGCTACATTAAGAAGGTGTAAAAGGGACATGTGTGGCAGTAGAAAGTTGTGTTCTTTGTGTTTATGAGGTTTGCTAGTCTGCTGAAATGGTTACATATTATTTCTCAATTATCTAAGTTCTCTAGTTTTCTTTATGACATAGAAATTATTTTGTAAATTTCAGAATTAATATGGGTAGTTACAATTATATAAGGAGCAATAATGACAGAGAAGTATAACTATATGTGTTCTGTTTTTCAAGGAAAAATAACATATTTTTTTCTTAAAGCCCGGTTCTCAGAATTTTTGGTCTCAAGACCCCTTTATATATTCTTAAATTAAAATTCATTAAGGATCCCTAAGAGCTTTTGTTTATGTGAGTTATACCTATTGATATTTACTGTATTAGAAATTAAAACTAAGAAATTAAAAAATATTTGGTTCATTTGAAAATAGCAACAATGAAACCACTTCACGTTAAGTAACTTCTTTTCTTTCCTTTTTTTTTGAGACTCTCTCTTGTTGCCCAGGCAGGAGTGCAATGGCAAAATCTTGGTCACTGCAACCTCTGCCTCCTGGATTAAAGTGATTCTCCTCCCTCAGCCTCCCGAGTTACTGGGATTACAGGCACCCGCCACCATGCGCAGCTAATTTTTGTATTTTTAGTAGAGATGGGGTTTGCCATGTTGGCCAGGCTGATCTTGAACTCCTGACCTCAGGTGATCCACCCACCTTGGCCTCCCACAGTGCTGGGATTACAGGCATGAGGCACCACACCCAGCCAAGTAACTTATTTTCAATGCATTGTTTTATTAATTTTGAAAATCTCTTTAACTTCTGAATTACCACAAGTCAGATTCTCATATCTCTTCATTCAATCTCATGAGATACCACACAAAGTTTAGCTGCCGGAAGAACTCAATCATACACTCAAGAAAAAAGGAAAGAGAATGGGTTAAGTGTCAAAAAAAAAGGCAAAGTCTTAATATTAATATGAAAATAGCGTTGACCTTGCAGGTCCACTTAAAAAGTCTCAAAGACCTTTACAGGTGTGAAGACTACTCTTTGTTCTAAAGTGTCAGTTTGCTCCAGAATATAAAAGAGCATAACAAAGGACAAAGTTTTATGAGATTGCATTTGCCTTGGTTTCTAATAACTGCATCTGAAGTGAAGCTGGGAAACATTAAAATTTTAGTGAGTTTGCTAAGTTTTGATGTGCTTATTTCTTTGGCACTGATTAACGCCGGTCCTACAATAAGAAAGGTTATTCTTTTTGTGTAAATGCTTTTTTGTGCTTTCTGTTTATTTTCTCTTTATTTAAATAGATAAAAAAGCAAAGAACAAAGGCTCCTCATTTATGAATGAGTCAAGGTTATTTATAATCACGTCACCTTCTATGTTCATTTTCAAATATTTTATTGTTGCTTTGAAAAATTAGATAACCAAGAACAGTTTCTTAGGTCTTTATCAAGTGCCCCATTCTTTTTTGATAATTCTTTCAACTTTCCCTTTTAAAGATCAGATCAAAACTTAGGAAAAAATGTTCTTTTCTTACCAAAAATTATCTTTAAAATTTCCTAGAGGGCCTCTAGAAAACCCCATATTTGTTTTCATCTTATAAAAGGAAATGCTGGGAATAATTAGATTCATTTGAAGTTTCATAAGAGGAGCTGCCATATCTGAGAAGAGATAGTCTGTCCTAGGTTAGATTCTTATAGGCAAATTGTTATTAATATAAATATTTCAGAAATTGTTTGCTTTACAGGAAGTTCCTGGAAATCTGACAATGCCCTTGCTATTTTACCCTAAGAGGAAATACTGATTAAAACTTCTAGTTTGGCATGGTGGCTCACACCTATAATCCCAGCACTTTAGGAGGACAATTGCTTGAGCCCCAGAATTCAAGGCTGCAGTGAACTATGATGGGACTACTGTACTCCACCCTGGGTGATAGAGTGAGACTTTGTCTCAAAAAACAAAACAAAACCAAAAACAAAAAAACCTCCTGTGAATAGTTACATATGTACCTCAAAAGAAAATTTTACTTATCTTGTATTCTGATCTTATTGGTTATAGAAGTAAATTAAGCACAGCTCTAAAATATTTGTCATTCATAGGGAATTTCCTTTTTTTTTTTTTTTTTTTTTTTTTTATTCTGATGCTTGCCTGAAAGCTCTGCTACAAGCTATAGTCAATAGTTTATGCCTGCCACAGAGACAGATTCAGAGCATTAGGGAAAAGGAGTATAATACACACTTTAATATTGATATTGACATATCAAACAATAACCTCTTGAGTACAGGCTTCTGAGGTGATACAGTTTAGCTAACTTTTATATAGTACTGGGGGACTGAATTCGGAATTCCAGGACTCTTTAGAATGGAGGCAGATGGCTTCAGGAAAGCAGACTGCTATCTCAACATTTAGCAGAACAAGAATGATGAAGGACTAGTGAAATATTAAAGAAAAGTTTTTTTGTGTGTTTATTTGGAATATTGTTGATTAGTTTTTGTTTTGTTTTTTGAGAGAGCCTTGTTCTGTCGCCCATGTTGGAGTGCAGTGGCATGATCTTGGCTCGCTGGAACCTCCACCTCCCAGGTTCAGGCAGCTCTTGTGCCTCAGCCTCCCAAGAAGCTGGGAGTACAGGCATGTGTCACCATGCCCAGCTAATTTTTGTATTTTTAGTAGAGATGGGGTTTTGCCATGTTGGCCAGGCTGGTCTTGAACTCCTGGCCTCAAGCAATCTGCCCACCCTGGGCTCCCAAAGTGCTGGGATTACAGGTGTGAGCCAATGTGCCCAGCCAGTTAGTTTTAAATATTCTAAGGCTATGTGGCTCTAGACTTACAAAATAAATCAAGGGGACTTACATGGTTAATTAACACTCTTGTTGCTAAATAATCAGGGCAAATCTTGTGAATCTAGCCTTTTTTTGTGATCAATTATCATCTTTGTGATTACTTTGATCATAGGGATTGGTGGAGACTCTGTCAGCAAAAATTAAGAGACTTTGAAATGGGCAAAAAAGGTCATTGGCGTCCAGTTTAGTGCATCCTTCTGGGTTACTGCCACCTTTCATTTTCTTTGAGCTATTCAATAATTTTGTAGGTTGAGGAAAACTTATAGTAATGTATATGATTATTTAGTTTTCAGGGCAAAAGGCAGATACTGTTTAACTATTTAACAAGCTTTCAGTGTTTTGTAAAAATGAAACTCTTTGAAAAGGCTATGTAGGGTTGGGTGAAGTGAAGGAGGGGAGAGATCTTTAGGGAAATAACTGTGGAAGAATCATTTCTCCTTGGTTGGGAAGAAGGTACTGGTCTGTGAGTCTTAAAAGAAGCAGGGGCCCCCTCCCTGCTGTTTAGCAGGTAGTATGTTGGGGAAGCAGTCAGGCTTTAGAAGGGATGGCTGTGAAATACACCCAAGGAAGCTAGCTGCCCTGAGGTTTCCAGCCTCCATTTGATCCTAGTGCTCCTAGCATGGCCCAAAGGAGCAAAGACTTGAGATCTAATGGCACTACAAGAATACTCTAGATGTATCCAGTGCAGACCAGTGACCAGGTGTGTCTCCCTGATGCTTTGGTGCTGCTTAAGTACCTTCAGATTCCTTAGCATAATTCTTTGAGATAGTAAGCTCCAATTGTGGCTTAATAAAATTTCCTACCAGTCCTGTGGCATAGGTACTTAGAGTACGATTTAAATGGAATCAAATGCATTTCTTGCATACCTGAGGTTCTGCACTTAATATTCATGCCTGCTAAAAAATGCTTCTGAATTTTTCCTTGATTTCCCTGTCTTTTAGTAACTGGTTTTCAGGCTTCGCTCCTGGGCTGAAGCAAGTATTCCTATCTTTTATTCTTTTATTTTTGCTATGGAGGTATCTTGAAATTCATTTTGAAATTAAAACTTGTTGGCTGGCAGGAGTTTGCTGCATGTATGTTTTATCTCTTTCTTCCTGGTTCCTCTGTCATCTCATTCCCACTCAAGGAGGTAGAAAAGGACAGTTAGCACCTCCTAAGGAATACTGTGGGATGCCCAGTTCCTAAAATCTCTTCCCTAGTAAATTAAAGGTTTAGTGTAAGTATCTTATCACACAGAGAGTAAAATAAATGAACCAATATGTGTAACTATATTGGCTTTGTTTACTGGTGAGCAAATCCTTGGCATAAATGACATCTTTGTTAGCACTAATGAAGGTTAGGCTGAGAGTGTTCTGTCTTTATCACAACTGAGCCACAACTGCCAAGTCTATATATGATATAAGCTTGTCATCTCTCTGGAAGTACTAGAAAAGATAAACGTTAGTTCTGCCAAATAGGTATTGTCCCACAATTAGGCTGTTTAGAAACTAAGAGAAATTATACATGAAACAACTTCTGGAAATAACAAATTTAACATTTAAATAGACCTGACTTCATGGTTTGCTCTTGTAATACTGAGAGTACCACAGGCAGTTTGATGGTAATGAAAACAGACGTTGAAAATTGTTTCTTTCAGCTGTACTACAGTGCAGGTCTCAGGCCTTCGCCTTTGTGATCTCAGGAGAAGTCTGCAGCAATTTGCTCTACCTGGGGCTAAAGAGACTTTGAGGGAACACTAACCCAGCAACTGTCTGCTATAAGAACACCTACCCACACTTCAGTACTTTCACTCCTGGATGTAATGTGAGGTGGTTTTCTTCTATAGTTTTTAGCATCTGCAGTGCTATTCTGAAAGACTCTAACACTAAAGTTTGTGAAGGGAAGGCAGGCATTCTTCTGTTCAGGTTGCTAAATTCTGACATTTGTTCTCAGAGTCAATACAGTTCACTATCCAAAGAGTCCGGTTATAAATTTAGGCACTTTTATAGTTACAAGAGGACAGAGATCAAGAACAATCATATATAAAAGATCTAGCTTAAAATAAATCAAACTATTAGAAAATATGAATTTTAGTAAAAATTGCTATTATGACAGTATTTTTGTAATTTTTCAGTTTAGTCATTAATGTGAGAGAAAATATGGAAAAGGATTATCAGCTTGCAAAACATTTTATGCTGAAATATCTTTGAGCCAAAAATTAAGGTTGGTTATCTAGTAAAGAATATTTTACTTTCATAATATTATTCAATGGACCCAATAGTCATCGTCCACTAACACATTTCATTAAGAAATATAAACTTAGTGTTACTGAAATGTTCAAATTGTTTTTATAGGAATAAATATATACCATGTACAAATATACTTAGTCCTATAAACTAGTGTGTGTCTGTGTGTGTATTTTTTTTTTAGACAAGGTCTCGCTCTGTTGCCCAGGCTGGAGTACAGAGGTGCAATCTCGGCTCACTGCAGCCTTGACCACCCAGGCTCAAGCGATCCTTCCACCTCAGCCCCCAAGTAGCTGGAACTACAGGCACGTGCTACCATGCCCAGCTAAATTTTGTATTTTTTGTAGTGATGGGGTTTCACCATGTTGCCTAGGTGGTCTTGAACTCCTGGGCTCAAGCAACCTGCCCGCCTCAGTCTCCCAAAGTACTAGAATTATAGGCATGAGACACTATGCCTGGCCATATTTTCATTTTTATTATTATTTTGTAAAGAGGAGCAAAAGGAATGCCTAATCCTCCATTTCTTCCTTGTGGGGAAGGAGAGCTAAGCATTCTTGGTAGATTTGGAATATATGGTGGGTGAACTGGTTGGTCTGGGGGTGGGGTGAATCATGTTTAAATCTGAGCAGAAGGAAGGATCTTAGAGCTTTACCCTGGTAGTAAATATCATGTATAAAGGATGTCCTAATATAGTACAATAGAGTGAGGAACAGATCAGGTCTCCAGGGGAATAGCAAAAACCATTCTGCAAGTTGTGGGATTCCCCAGGTTGCTCCTGAGGGTAAGCTCCCTGACCTACCCACATTGTATCCCTTTTAGAGAGACCAGTAATTTCTGAAGCCTCACAGATTTTCAGCTCTGTGGGTGCCTGGCTTTGAATAACAGATGCCTACCGGCCACAGTTAATCAACCATATGCAAGAACATTGTAGTAGATAAATTTTCATGAGCCCTATCTTTCATACCTTTTCCCCCATGGATACACCCCCCGATGTGATGATGACATCAGCACGACTGATACCCTCATTCAAGGCATTGAGTAAGTCATCTGGGCTGGAAAAAAATAAAGACATAAATTAACACACAAGGAAAAGATTTCAGATATAGTGCCAACTTAAAACTAAATCACCTTATTCACTAATAGGCATTAACCTGAGTACAGCACTATATTCTGAATGAAGTGGGAGTCAAAAGGGTCTCTGCCTAACAGGAGCAGTAAGTCTTATTATGAAGAAAGGACCTTGCACATGCTGAAGTAGTGGCTACTGGCAATTTGACAAGGCTTTTTGTTCTAACAAGCCAGTATAATGAAGGGAGACAATGAGGTGTTGGAGGATGTGTAACTGTCCTGGTTTGCCTAGGAATATTCCTGTTTTAGTACTAACGTCAGATGTCCTAGGAATCCAAGGTACTCCAGGACAATTTGTTACCTGAGGTGTTGGAAAGATCATATAGGACTCTTTAGAGGGAATGTCTTAAGTGAAGCTCTGATAAATGAGCTTGATTCTGAGAGGTGAAAAGGAAAGGAATGGGAAAGAGCTTCATAAGCAAGAGGATCTGTACTAGCAAAGCCTTGGAATAATGGTTAAGCCTGTGCTGTTTCTAGGTCATTGTGGAAAATGGTCTGCTTAGAGTGAAGGACTTCAGTGGAATGACTGAGATAGGTAGGATGGGACATGATTTTGAAGAACCCTCAAGCTGAAGAATTTAGAGTTTAATAGGAAATGGAGGGGGGAGAATCCCTAAAAATAGGAAAAGCCAGTAGGTATTCATAATATTGGGACTAGAAAAGGTAGGGAAAAAAAGACAAGGAAAACAGAGATGGTATGAACTACTCAGATAGGGTGTGAATACAGGATAAACATTAGGGATGGAAACTAGGCAGGTTCCTGACTGTCACTTGAAAAGGTAAGTGCAACAGGCCCTTTGATGGTATAGGTCGAAGGCCTGGGGAGAAGAGATGAAAACAAGGGTCTTATCCTTTGGATGTCAGAATGGTTGAAAAGGCCTAACTGGAGACTGATCAACTGAGAATAAACAAAATGCCAAGAATCAAGATTTATGGAGGGACAGGATGATTGGGAGTAGCTGAAAGGAATTGTTTAGTTACTATACTTTAAATCCATACAAATCTACTGGGCAACGTAACCTGTAATTGGCATTTCCCTTCAATTGATGCAGAACAGAAAATATACTTTTTGAGGGGTACATATCTAGCCACACCCTTGTTTTCTGAAAAATTCTTGTCTATTTATAGCACCTGACTCTTCCTTTCCCTTTCTCCCCTATGGACATCTAATGAGAACAACTAAAAGGGAATACTCCTGGTTTCTGATTTTCCGCTTCCTGCCTTTCATTCCCCTTGAGGCCTAGCTGTATTCTTGTTCTTGGGTTTTATGAGATAACCTTGTATCCTTCCATAATATCTCCTTTGCTTAAGCTAGCTTTAGCAGGTTTTTGTTAACTTGAAACCAAATGATCTCTCAATGAGACATCGTATGTTCTCACAAATATCTCATGACAGTGAAGTTTACTCATGTCCCCTTACCTTAATGCACTATTTAATGAGGGAGGAAGAAGGAAAGTTAGTGACTCAAGATAGCATCTAGGATATAAATTCTATTTTTATCCAGGTGTGACAGAGGTAGGAAGAACTTGAGACCTCCAGAGACACAACGTTCACAGACTCTATAAGAGATAAGCTAGTCAGGAGGTGGCATAACATAGAGATTTAGAATGTGAACTCTGGAGTCAGACTGCCTGAGCTAATATCTTAGCACCACTACTTGCTAGATGTTTAACCATGCACAAGTTGTTTAACTTCTATTTGCCTTAGTTTTTCATCTGTAAAGTAGCCATAATAGGGTTGTTATGAGGATTAAATGACATACTATTTATACATATAAAGCACTTGGAACAAACTAAGGTTTCAAGAAAGTCATTTGTCATTACTATTGCTGCTATGCTAACAAGTTAATTATACAAACGTACCTAACAACTGGCAAAGTTCAATTTTAGCATGCTTGGTAGTTTTTATTCTGGAAAATACTCATGACTAACACAGAAGAAAATCATAGATTGGTACTTAAATACATTCACAGAGCTACATATGAAAGGTCCACATGACAAGGTAGGCCTGGTTCCCATCTGAACAGCTTCATTTACTATGAGGTTCTCTTACAGGGTCTGGGTAAAATTCTCCTTTTCCTCTAGCACTGGCCTGCCCATGCACTCTGGCTCTGGAATGCAAGCTCCCAAGGAGAAGGGTCAAAAGGAAAGTTTAAAAAATGACTCATGTAAGGTCAGCCCATCAACATAGAGACCCTTTAAAGCCATTCAGTCAGTCATTGCACAGGCAGCCAAAAAAGTACCCAGGCATTAATTGAAGGTAGACTCTATGTGTAAAACATTAAAGACTTAAAAAAAAACCCTGACATAAATTTCAAAGTTAAACTAATTGGGCAAACATCTCAGAATTGTTTTGAATAATGTGTGTACTTAAAGTATTTTTGACTTACGTATTTTGAACAGATTTCTCATCAATACTTTTCATTTTGATTTAGGAAGAAAGCAAATTATTCTGTTGTACTGAAATACTATACAATATGCACGTGATGCGTTCCTGATGTTCAGAGTTCTGGGCTCCTTGCCTTGCTGGATCATATTATCGTTACACTAAGCCAATGGTTTACTATGGAGTAAATGGAAAAAACATCCCAAATGCAGCATCACATGGAATTTGGTTCAAAATACTGACTGGGTAATGAATACTATCAACAAAATACAATTTTATGTTAGTACAAAAAGAAATTAGCTAATTTTATAAACCTTGTAATTTGTAACTTACAACAAGTTGATTCTACAGAATTATTGTAAAGCTACTGTAAGTGAAGCAGCAGTGAGATACACACCATCATAGTATTAATTTTGGGGATAAAGGTTCTGGCACAGCCTAAGAATTTGTGGTTGGTAGGGAACCAGATCAAGGGGAAAGCTATAATTTTTTTTTAGGTTGATCCAGAAGTCAGAAGTCTGCTTAAAAAAATACTAAGACTGCCCTATCCTTTAAATGCTGGGAAAGTCCACCCTTCACAACAAAACTGTCCAGGAAACACAGCGGCCTGGACTGTTTATTTTTGGTACTTTAATAGAAGACTAGCAGCTTGCCATTTAGTGCTTTGCTAATTCAGGAACTGACGCCTCTGTTCCTTTTGCCACTCATCATCCTCTTTTCCACTGTAATTCAATTTTCATCAGGCCCAAAGTACCCTGAGGGTGAACAGAATTTTCAGTAGGCAAAGGAAAATACCAGCAAGCTAAGTAGCAACCAACTGGAGAGTAGAAGAATGAGCACCATATTTAGGATATCCCCTAGAGAAATAAAACTTCTGGGACAATAGATAATTTTAATAATAAAAATAATAATGCCAGGTACAGTGGCTCATGCCTGTAATCCCAGCACTTTGGAAAGCTGAGGTGGGCGGATCACAAGGTCAAGAGATAGAGACCATCCTGGCAACACGGTGAAACCCTGTCTCTTCTAAAAATACAAAAATTAGCTGGGCGTGGTGGGCTGGGCACGGTGGCTTATGCCTGTAAATCCCAACACTTTGGGAGGCCAAGGCAGGTGGATCACAAGGTCAAGAGTTCAAGACCAGCCTGGCCAGCATGGTGAAACCCCGTCTCTACTAAAAATACAAAAATTAGCTGGGTGTGGTGGTGGGCACTTGTAATCCCAGCTACCCGGGAGGCTGAGACAGAGAATTGCTTGAACCCAGGAGGTGGAAGATGCAGTGAGCTGAGATTGCACCACTGCACTCCAGCCTGGGGGACAAAGTGAGACTCTGCCTCAAAACAAAACAAAACAAAACAAAACACTAATACAGATTCAATTATGACATTAAAACTGTGTTCTGGAACAAAAGAACAAAATATGTGATTTTCAATTTTTTTTTTAGTTGTACTTTAGGTTCTGGTGTACATGTGCACATCATGCAGGACTGTCGCATAGGTACATACATAGCAAGGTGGTTTGCTGCCTCCATCCCCGCATCACCTATATCTGGCATTTCCTCCCCATGTTATCCCTCCCCAACCTCCCCACACTCTGCTGTCCTTCCCCTAGCCACCCACAACAGACCCCAGTGTGTGATGCTCCCCTCCCTGTGTCCATGTGTTCTCGTTGTTGAACACCCGCCTATAAGTGAGAACATTCAGTGTTTGATTTTCTGTTATTGTGTCAGTTTGCTGAGAATGATGGTTTCCAGGTTCATCTATGTCCCTACAAAGGACACAAACTCCTCTTTTTTTTTTTTTAATAGAGGTGGGGTTTCACCATGTTGGCCAGGCTGGTCTCGAACTCCTGACCTCAGGTGATCCGCCCGCCTCAGCCTCCCAAAGTGCTGGGATTACAGGCATGAGCCACCACGCCTGGCCAACTCATCATTTTTTATGGCTGCATAGTATTCCATGGTATATATGTGCCACATTTCCTTGTCCAGTCTATCATTGATGGGCATTTGGGTTGGTTCCAGGTCTTTGCTATTGTAAACAGTGCCGAAATGAACATACGTGTGCGTGTGTCTTTATAATAGAATGATTTATAATACTTTGGGTATATACCCAGTAATGGGATTGCTCAGTCAAATGGAATTTCTATTTCTAGGTCCTTGAGAAATCGCAACACTGTCTTCCACAATGGTTGAACTAATTTACACTCCCACCAACAGTGTAAAAGTGTTCCTATTCCTCCACATCCTCTCCAGCATCTGTTGTCCCCAGATTTTTTAATGATCACCATTCTAACTGGCATGAGATGGTATCTCGATGTGGTTTTGATTTGCATTTCTCTAATGACCAGTGATGATGAGCATTTTTTCATATGTTTGTTGGCCGCATAAATGCCTTCTTTTGAAAAGTGTCTGTTTATATAATTTGCCCACTTTTTGATGGGGTCATTTGTTTTTTTCTTGTAAATCTGTTTTAGTTCTTTGTAGATTCTGGATACTAGCCCTTTGTCAGATGGTAGATTGCAAAAAATGTTCCACATTCTATTGGTTGCCAGTTCACTCTAATGATTGTTTCTTTTGCCGTACAGAGGCTCTGGAGTTTAATTAGATCCCATTTGTGTATTTTGGCTTTTGTTGCCAATGCTTTTGGTGTTTAGTCATGAAGTCCTTGCCTATGCCTCTGTCCTGAATGGTTTTGCCTAGGTTTTCTTCTAGGGTATTTATGGTGTTAGGCCTAATGTTTAAGTCTTTAATCCATCTGGTGTTAATTTTAGTGTAAGGTGTCAGGAAGGGGTGCGGTTTCTGTTTTCTGCACATGGCTAGCCAGTTTCCCCAACACCATTTATTATTATTATTTAGCAACTTTCCCCATTACTTTTGTCAGGTTTGTCAAAGATCAGATGGTTGTAGATGTGTGGCATTGCCTCCGAGGCCTCTGTTCTGTTCCATTGGTCTATAGCTCTGTTTTGGTACCAGTACCATGCTGTTTTGATTACTGTAGCCTTGTAGTGTAGTTTGAAGTCAGGTAGGGCGATGCCTCCAGTTTTGTTCTTTTTGCTTAGGATTGTCTTGGCTATGTGGGCTCTCTTTTGGTTCCATATGAAGTTTAAAGTGGTTTTTTCCAGTTCTGTGAAGAAGGTCATTGGTAGCTTGATGGGGATGGCATTGAATCTATAAATTACTTTGGGCAGTATGGCCATTTTTACGACACTGATTCTTCCTAACCATAAGCATGAAATGTTTTTCCATTGGTTTGTGTCCTCTCTTACTACCTTGAGCAGTGGTTTGTAGTCCTCCTTGTAAAGGTCCTTTACATCCTTTGTTAGTTGTATTTCTAAGTATTTTATTCCCTTTGTAGCAATTGTGAATGGGAGTTCTCTCTTGATTTGGCTCTCTGTTAGTCTGTTACTGGGGTATAGGAATGCTTGTGATTTCTTTTTTTTTTTCTTTTTTTTTTTTGTGATTTCTGCACATTAATTTTGTATCCTGAGACTTTGCTGAAGTTGCTTATCAGTTTCAGGAGATTTTGGGCTGAGATGATAGGGTCTTCTAAATAGACAATCATGTTGTCTGCAAATAGAGACAATGTGACTTCCTCCTTTCCTAACTGAATACCGTTTATTTCTTTTTCTTGCCTGATTGCTCTGGCTAGAACTTCCAATACTATATTGAATAGGAGTGGTGAGAGAGGGCATCCTTGTCTAGTGCCAGATTTCAAAGGGAATGCTTCCAGTTTTTGCCCATTCAGTATGCTATTGGCTGTGGGTTTGTCATAAATAGCTTTTATTATTTTGAGATACGTTCCATCAATACCTAGCTTATTGAGAGTTTTTAGCATAAAGTGCTGTTGAATTCTCTTGAAGGCTTTCTCTGCATCTATTGAGATAATCATGTGGTTTTTGTCTTTGGTTCTGTTTATGTGGTAGATTATGTTTATAGACTTGTGTATGTTGAACCAGCTTTGCATCCCTGGGATGAAGCCTACTTGATCGTGATGGATAAACTTTTAGATGTGCTGTTGCAAACTGTTTGCCAGTATTTTATTAAAGATTTTTGCATCTGTGTTGATCATGGATATTGGCCTGAAGTTTTCTTTTTTTTGTTGAGTCTCTGCTGGGTTTTGGTATAAGGATGATGTTGGTCTCATAAAGTAATGTGGGAAGGATTCTCTCTTTTTGGATTGTTTGGAATAGTTTCAGAAGGAGTGGTACCAGCTCCTCTTTGTACGTGTGGTAGAATTCAGCTGTGAACCCGCCTGGACCTGGACCTGGACTTTTTTTTTGGTTGGTAAGCTATTAATTGCTACCTCAACTTCAGCCCTTGTTATTGGTCTATTCAGGGTTTCAACTTCTCCCTGGTTTAGGCTTGGGAGGGTAGTTTATATTTTGTGGAATTGGTGGTGATATCCCCTTTATTGTTTTTTATTGCATCTGATTATTCTCTCTTTTCTTTTTTATTAATCTGGCTAGTGGTCTATTTTGTTGATCTTTTCAAAAAACCAGCTCCGGGATTTATTGATTTTTTGAAGGCTTTTTTTGTGTCTCTATCTCCTTCAGCTCTGTTCTGATCTTAGTTATGTCTTGTCTTCTGCTAGCTTTTGAATTTTGATCTTGCCCCTCTAGGTCTTTCAATTTTGACAATAGGGTGTTGATTTTAGATCTTTCCTTGCTTCTCATGTAGGCATTTATTGCTCTCAATTTCCCTCTAGACATTCCTTTAAATGTGTCCCAGAGATTCTGGTAAATTGTGTCTTCATTCTTGTTGGTTTTGAAGAGCATCTTTATTTCTGCCTTCATTTCATTGTTTATCCAGTCGACTTTTAGGAGCCAGTTGTTCAGTTTCCATGAAGTTGTACGGTTCTGAGTTAGTTTCGGAATCCTAAGTTCTAATTTGATTGCACTGTGGTCTGAGAGACTGTTTGTTATGATTTCCGTTCTTTTGTATTTGCTGAGGAGTGATTTACTTCCAATTATGCGGTCAATTTTAGAGTAGGTGCGACGTGGTGCTGAGAAGAATGTATATTCTGTGGATTTGGGGTGGAGATGTCTATTAGGTCTGCTTGGTTCAGATCTGAATTCAAGTCCTGGATATCCTTGTTAATTTTGTCTTGTTGATCTGTCTAATATGGTAAAGTGTTAAAGTTTCCCACTATTATTGTGTGGGAGTCTAAGTCTCTTTGTAGGTCATTAAGAACTTGCTTTATGTAACTGAGTGCTCCTGTATTGGGTGTGTATATATTTAGGATCTTAACTCTTCTTGATCCTTTTATCATTATGTAATGCCCTTCTTTGTCTCTTTTTGATCTTTGTTGGTTTAAAGGTCATTTTATCAGAGACTAGGATTGCAACTCCTGCTTTTTTTTTGCTCTCCATTTACTTGGTAAGTCCTCCTCCATCCCTTTATTTTGAGTCTATGTGTGTCCTTGCACATGAGATGGGTTTCCTGAATACAGCACACCAGTGGGTCTTAAACTTTTTATCCAATTTTCCAGTCTGTGTCTTTTGATTGGGGCATTTAGCCCATTTACATTTAAGGTTAATATTCTTTTTTTTTTTTTTTTTTTTGTATTTTTAGTAGAGACGGGGTTTCACCATGTTGACCAGGATGGTCTCGATCTCTTGACCTCGTGATCCACCCGCCTCGGCCTCCCAAAGTGCTGGGATTATAGGCATGAGCCACCGCGCCCGGCCTAAGGTTAATATTCTTATGTGTGAATTTGATCCTGCCATTTTGTTACTGGCTGGTTGTTTTGCCCGTTAGTTGATGCAGTTTCTTGTGTCAATGATCTCTACCATTTGGTATGTTTTTGGAGTGTTTGGTACTGGTTGTTCCTTTCCATGTTTAGTGCTTCTTTCAGGAGCTCCTTGTAAGGCAGGCGTGGTGGTGATGAAATCTCTCAGCCATTGCTTTTCCGTAAAGGAGTTATTTCTCCTTTGCTTATGAAGCTTAGTTTGGCTGGACATGAAATTCTAGGTTGAAGGTTCTTTTCTTTAAGGATGTTGAATATTGGCCACTACTCTCTTCTGGCTTGTAGGGTTTCTGCTGAGAAATCTGCTGTGAGTCTGATGGGCTTCCTTTTGTGGGTAACTTGACCTTTCTCTCTGGCTGCTGTTAGCATTTTTTCCTTCATTCAACCCTAGTGAATCTGATCATTATGTGCCCTGGGGTTGCTCTTCTTGAGGAACATCTTTTGTGGTGGTCTCTGTATTTCCTGGACTTGAATGTTGGCCTGCCTTGCTAGGTTGGGGAAGTTCTCCTGGATAATATCCTGAAGAGTGTTTTCCAGCTTGGATTCACTCTACCCATCACATTCAGGTACACTGATCAAACATAGATTAGGTCTTTTCACACAATCCCATATTTCTTGGAGGCTTTGTCAATTTCTTTTCACTTTTTTTTCTCTAATCTTGCCTTCTCATTTTATTTCATTGAGTTGATTTTCAGTCTCTGATATCCTTTCTTCTGCTTGGTTGATTCAGCTATTAAAATTTGCGTATGGCTTGTGAAGTTCTCATGCTGTGTTTTTTAGCTCCATCAAGTTGTTTATCTTTTTCTCTAAGCTGGTTATTCTAGTTAGCATTTCATCTAAACTTTTTTCAAGGTTCTTAGTTTCTTTGCATTGGGTTAGAACATGTTCTTTTAGCTCAGAGAAGTTTGTTATTACCCACCTTCTGAAGCCTGCTTCTGTCAATTTATCAGACTCATTCTCCATCCAGCTCTGTTCTCTTGCTGGTGATGAGTTGTGATCCCTTGGAGGAGGACAGGCGTTCTGGTTTTGGGTGTTTTCATCCTTTATGTGCTGGTTTCTTCCCATCTTTGTGGACTTATCTACCTGTGTTCTTTGTAGTTGATGACTTTTGGATGGGGTCTCTGAGTGGACGTCCTTTTTGTTGATGTTGAAGCTATTTCTCTCTGTTTTTTAGTTTTACTTCTAACAGTCAGGTCCCTCGGCTGTAGGACTACTGGAGGTCCACTCCAGACCCTGCTTGCCTGGGAATCACCCGCAGGGGCAGCAGAACAGTAAGGGTTGCTGCCAGTTTCTTCTTTTGTTATCTTCGTCCCAGAAGGGTACCTACCAGATGTCAGCCAGAGCTCTTCTGTATGAGGTGCCTCTTTGGATATACAGGGGTCAGGGTGCCACTTGAGGACAGTCTGTCCCTTATCAGAGCTCAAGTGCTGTGCTGGGAGCCCTGTTGCTCTGTTCAGAGCTGCTGGGCAGGTACGTTTAAGTCTGATGCAGCAGAACTTATAACCGCCTCTTTTCTCAGGTGCTGTGTCCTGGGAAGGTGGGGCTTTATTTATAAGTTCCTGATATGCTGCTGCCTTTTTTCAGAGATACCCTGCCCAGCAAAGAGGTATTCTATTCAGTCTGTAGCAGAGGCATTGCTGAGCTGCAACAGGCTCTGCCCAGCTGCTATGTAAACTTCCTTGTGGTTTTGTTTACAGAGGTACAGTTAGAACTGCCTTGGCAATGGCAGTTTGCCACAGTAATGGTGGACTGCCTTGGTAATGGACTGCATCAGTAATGGCAGACTGCTTCGGTAATGGTGGACTGCCTCAGTAATGGCAGACTGCCTCAGTAATGGCAGACTGCCTTGGTAGTGGTGGACTGCCTTGATAATGGCAGACACCCTTCCCCCCCACAGAGCTGGACTGTCCCAGGTCAAGCTGCATTTGCTGCAAAGCTCTCAATCCAGAGCATTTCAGATTGCTGGTCTTTGTGGGAGTGGGACCTGCCGAGCCAGATCTCCTGGCTCCCTGCTTTCAGCCCCCTCTTTTTCAGTTGATTTGGCGGCTCTGTCTTCCAGGCATTCCAGGCACCAGTTAAAACGGCTGCCCAGATTTGTGTGAGTTTTTGTGTGGAAATTGCAGCGCTGCCTGAAACTGCCGTGCTGGAAACTCCTGGTACTTTTTGGCCTGGGAATCTCCTGGTCTGTGGGTGGTAAAAACTGCTAGAGAAGTGCAGTATCTGAACTGGAGTGCTGGAGTGGATGGAAAAGTCCCCCAATGGCCTCTGTTGGGTAGGGAGGGGAGTCCTCCAGGGATTGCCCTTTCCAGGTGGGGCAGTGTCCTACTCTGCCTTGGTTTGCCCTTCTTGGGCTACACCCAATGTGCCACCAGTCCCATTGAGCACCTGGTACCTCATTTGGAAATGTGGTACTCACCCTCTGCGTTGCTCTCACTGGGAACTGCACTCCAGAGATGTTCCTATTCGGCCATCTTGCCAAAGTCCCTGATTTTTTTTTTTTTTTTTTTTTAAGATTTAATAGATGAAGGTAAGTATAGTCCCTGTCAAAAATGCAATTAGTTGCTTGGAAGATCAAGTGGCAGAAACATCTCCAAGGACTGTACAAATGTACAAAAGATGGAATTCATGCAGAAAATAAGACAGCAAGAGACTGATATATTACCAATAGGAATTCCATAAGGAAATAAAATAAGAGATAGAGAAGGAAAAGAGAAAGATTTCATTTATTTGAGAAGAGTTGGAGATTGAAAGGTTTACTGAATTCCAGGCAAGAGTGATTTTAAAAAAGAAAAACATTTCTTGACATGTACAGGTGAAAACAAACAAACAAACCATAAATATAAGTATGTCCTGGTACAATTTTGGAATTTCAAAGATATACAGAAAATCTTACAAGCTGCCAAATATTTAACAGAAAGATTGGGATACTGTCAAGGGACAAGTAATATTGGCTTTGGACTTCTTACCTACAATACCAAAAACTAGAAAATAGTAAATTAACATCAACATCTCTGTAAGGCCAGTTGCCTCGCCAGGAGCTCGGACATACCCACCCATCTCTGCGCCCGGAACCTACCTCACCTCTCTGCGCCCAGAACCTGCCTCAGGAGCACATGCTGTCCTGGAAGGATCTGGCTAATGTAACCCGAGCTGCAGCTTGCCCCGTTCATGTCCCGCTCCCCCATAACCAGTCAGAGCACCCTGTTCCTCCTCGCTCGCTAGAGCTATAAAAACCCTACTCCTCAGGAAGTCAGTGCAACTTCTCTGGCCCCTTTCCCTGGGACCCTAGAACGTTGCCCAGGAGCTGAATAAATTGGCATTTAATTTTCTTATACTGGCCTCAGTTTCCTCATTTTAAACTCGGCAATGACCCTTACAAGTGGTGCCAAAACCCGGGAGGAGTTGTAAGACCCCTCCTGGGGGAAACTGACTCCTCCACCCAAAGCTGGACCAGGGAGCCACTCCGCCATTAGGTAAGACTTCTGTTACCCATAGCCTCCCCTACTGCTTGCCTCATGGACTCCCTGCTCGTAATCGTGGTCGTGTCGGGGACTCCTCGTCTCTCGCTGTGGGCTTAGGCCCCAGCCTCGTCTCGAGACGAGTGTAGAGGAGACATCCCTACACTCTTGTCTTCTCCCTGTAAGGGGTTTTCCTGGGGTCAGGAATCTGAGGGAGACGTCCCCACCTTCCTGATCCCTCTCGCAGCCTCTGGTGCTTGGTAGTGTGGTCCGGGACACTGATCTGCCCTTCTGATCATCCCCGCAGCAGTGGCTGAGGTTTGGGTAATCAGAAACCCCGTCTGCAAACCTGGGCCCGGCCCAACAGCAGGACCAAACCCTCGGCTTACAGCACAAAACGTCTATCTCAAGCCAGCCCTTTGGCATATAAACTCCTGTTAATTAAGTAACTGTACTTTCAGTTTCTCCTCCTAACCTCAGCACTAGTGAGTGAGTGAGTGTGTTTATGTGTGGTCCCACAGCTTAATGGCTACGGGGCTTGTGTGGGCCTCAACTCGCGGTTCCACAGGGACACCATAAGGCATAACGGTGATTCACCTCAGAAACCTGAAGGTGACCAGGCCCGGGGGTTATACGGGTACACCTTAGCCAAGACGCCCTGAAACATCCCTTCGGGGATGTGGCCAGGAAGGCATCGAGTTGGTCTCCCATCTGGGGAACTCCTCACCCCTTTTGTCTGTCTGTCAACCTTCTATAGGGTTCTGTCTCACCTGTCTGTTTACCCAATTTGTCCAACTCTTATTAGCTAACATAGCGTGGAGCAAGCCGGTTTCCCTTAAAGTGGAGGATCTCCTTCAGTGGATAACAGATCACTGGCTGCAGGGAACCTTTACTGAATTCATGCCCTTAGAAGTAACTCTGTTCTCTTTCCTTTTCCTCTTCTTCTTCTATTACTGAGGCCTCACTTCCTCTAATTCTGCCATGTGGCAAGTAGCCCTAGCCCTGTCTCTTTTTATTTTCTTTCTTATTATAATCATTGTAGCCTGTAGGTTCTCTGAGCCACCCCCTCTGGGACAGGAGTATTTCTGCCCATGTTGGATATAATATCTTTTTATAACCCTTCCTCACCCCTGACTACCCTGCAACAGAGAGTGAACTATGGGTAATCAGGAGTCCTGCCTAGACCCCAAGTCGCCATTGGGATGTCTAGTCCAAAATTTACCCAAACTGGGCCTTTCCATAAAAAAGAAAAGGCTGCTCTTCCTCTCCCTAGCCACAGTACTCCCTGGACAACCAGTCTAAGTGGCCTCCAGAGGGCACACTTGACTTCAATGTCCTGACAGATTTAGATAATGTTTGCCAAAGAAATGGCAAGTGGTCGGAGGTCCCCTATGTCCAGGCCTTTTGGTATCTGCGCTCCCGACCCGCCCTCTGCTCCTCTTGCTCCTCCGCCCAGGTCCTGTTAGCCAAAACCCCGCCTTTGCCCTCAGCCCCACCTGCCTCTGCACTCTCCGAAAACCCAGAAGACCTGTCCTGCTCTGCCCACTTTACCAACCCTCCTCCTTATGAGGGGCCCCAACTCCCTCCTCCCTCTTCTTCTTCTCCTCCCCAAAGCTCTAATATGACTTCCCCTGTCAGTGCTTGTACCCACTCTCACGACTCCCCACTCCTCTGCCCTTTGTGTGAGGTAGCCGGGGCCAAGGGAGTTGTATGAGTGCACGTTCCGTTTTCTCTCTCTGACCTATCAGCTATTGAGAAGTGCCTGGGGTCTTTCTCCACTAACCTGACTGCCTACACCAAAGAGTTCAGCTATCTTACCCAGGCATATGACCTAACCTGGCATGACATGTATATAATCCTATCCTCCACCCTCAGCCCAGACGAGCGGGACCGAATCCTTACAGCAGCCCGGGCACACGCTGATCAGGTACATCTAACCAACAACCAAATGCCGGTGGGGGCAGCGGCAGTCCTCGAGGCTGACCCTAATTGGAACTATCAAACTGGTTAAGATGGCCACCACCACTGAGACCAAATGCTATAGTGCCTCCTAGCAGGCATGCAAAGCGTAGCCCAAAAGGTAGTTAATTATGAGAAGTTAAGGGAAATAACTCAGGGTCCTACTGAAAACCTAGCCACCTTCCTTGACCAATTAACTAATGCCATGATCCTTCATACCCGGCTGGACCTGGCCTCTTTAGCGGGGGCTACAGTTCTAGCCACCCATTTCATCTCTCAGTCAGCAGCTGACATTAGAAAGAAAATTAAAAGGCTGAGAAGGGCCCCGAAACCTCCCATACGAGACCTGGTAAACATGGCATTTAAAGTTTTTAATGGCCAAGAGGAAAAGGCTGAGGCCACCTGCCAGGCCCGTCTACAGCAAAAGGTGAGCCTCCGAACCCAAGCTCTTGTAGCAGCCCTGAGGCCGGCAGCCCATCAAGCATCTGGTGGAGGGGGTCCATCAAAACCCTCCCAAAATTCTTCAAGGGTCCCGCCCGGACCCTGCTTCAAATGTGGCCAAGAGGGACACTGGGCACGATAGTGCCCCTGTCCTCATTCCACCTCCCGGACCCTGCCCGAGCTGCAAACAGGCTGGACACTGGAAGGTTGACTGCCCATCCCAGACTACAGGCTCACCCCCCACACCTCTATGCGGAGGGCAGGCCAGTCCACAGGAGGTGGTCCTATCACTGGAACTTCTTGGCTTGCTGGACGACTGACAAGGCCCAGACTCGAGGACCCCCATCACCCTCGCTAAGCTCAGGGTAACACTGCAGGTAGCGGGTAAGTCCATTTCCTTCTTAAGTGGACATGGGGGCTACCTATTCTGTATTGCCTTCCTACTCAGGACCTAGCATACCTTCCCAGGTTTCAGTCATGGGAATTGATGGTAAGCCTTCCTGTCCTAATCAAACCCATCCTTTAGCCTGTGTCCTCGAGGGACACCCCTTTTCCCACTCCTTTTTAATCATACCCTCGTGCCCAGTCCCCCTTTTAGGACGAGACATTCTCCAGACTGTGGGGGCCACTCTCCAACTCACTGGCACCCCACACTCAAGCCCATCATCCGCCCACCTCCTACTGCCACTCCTAACCGACACCATGCCCTGTCTTAACTCCTCGCCCCAACCCCCTATCCCTCCTGACGTAGTTAATCCCCTCATATGGGATACTTCCAAGCCTGTAGTAGCCAAACATCGTACCCCGGTTAAAATACTTCTCAAAGACCCTACCCACTTTCCTTCACGTCCTCAGTTCCCCATCTCGAAAACCCAGTCAAGGCCTGAAGCCTATCAACACCCACCTGCTGGCCCAGGAACTACTCATTAACCACATCACAAAAGGCAGTGCTCATTGCCCTAATCCGAGCTCTTACACTAGCACAGGGAAAGCAAGCAAATATCTCTACTGACTCAAAATATGCTTTTCTTATTACCCATTGCCACTCTGCCCTCTGGAGAGAATGGGGATTCCTTACCACAACGAGGTCCCCCATAATCAATGCTACACAGATCTCCAACCTTTTACAGGCCTTATCATTGCCCTGGGAAGTTGCAGTCATACACTGCCGAGGACGCCGGGCCCAGCATGATGCCGTCTCCTGGGGCAATGCGTGGGCAGATGCAGCAGCAAGATCTTTAATGCCAAGTTGACCCCTACCCTTGTTCTCTTCCTTACCACGGCCACACAGCCTGTATATTCACCATCAGGAAAACAGACCCTCATACTAAAATGGGGAACAGAATCTAATCAGGGCTGGATCTTCCTAAATAACAGAATCGCCCTTCCCCAGGAACAGGCCCCTAAAATTATTGCTAAAATCCACCAATCCTTACATATAGGGCCTAAGGCGTTACACCACTTTGTACAGCCCCTCTTTTTCTCGCCAGGTCTGCAACAAACAATTAAGCAGGTACACAAGGCATTCGTTACTTGCTCTAAGGTCTCGCCTCAGGGAGGCTTAAGGCCATAGTTTCCTACTCACCAAATGCATGGCAACCTGCTGGCCCAAGACTGGCAAATTGCCTTCACTCTATGCCCACTCACAAAAGCTCTGCTACCTTCTAACTTTTGTAGATACCTTTTCAGGTTGGATTGAAGCCTTCCCCACCTCCCGGGAGATGGCAGACACGGTGGCCTCCCTCTTTACTCAAGAAGTCATCCCTTGCTTCGGCCTACCTGCCACCATCCAGTCGGACAACGGTCCAGCATTTACGGCCCAAGTAGTCCAGCTAGTCGCCAAGTCCCTCAACATCTCCTGGAAATTGCACATCCCTTACCATCCTCAGTCGTCGGGTAAAGTTGAATGGGCCCACGGCATCCTCAAAGACCATTTGGCCAAACTTGCTATTGAGGTAAAACTCTCTTGGCCCACATTCCTACTACCTCTTGCCCTGGCCCGGGTCTGGGCCACCCCAAGGGGGCCAACGGGCCTTAGCCCCTTCAAATTGCTGTATAGCCGGCCTTTCCTGGTTTCTCACAATCTCCCTGTAAAACCGCCCCCACTGGCTTCCTACCTTCCCTTCCTCTCTCTTCTCCGCCACCTGCTTAGGGAACACGCGGATCGCACCCTCCCTGTTGTTCCAGGACCAGAAGACCCCTACCCAGTGATGCCTCTCCAACCAGGTGACAGTGTTCTCCTCTGAGAGCTCAAACCAGGATCTTTGCAGCCCAGGAATCCTGGACCGAGGGCCCCACCACTAGGACCCATTATCTTGCACAGGCAAACTGCCAAACAGGTGGCTGTCAGTCTACTGTCTCCATCCTCATCCCACACAGTAAAAGCACCGTACTCAGTCACGATCATGGGTTTCACTTTAGGCATGGGTTGTGATTTCTATATGAGCAAACCAAGGACTACTGTCATTGGTGGAACACCACCTATGGGGGGTGCCCACACAGCTCTTGTGTTATTCACAAGCCACAGCCTCTAAGCCGTCCTAATTGCATGCTCATTCACTTCAGCAATGGTTCCTTAGCCCTCAACATCCGCGACCCTTGGCACGGTCGTTGGGATGTAGGAGTGTCTGGAAAAGTCTATGAAGATTATACCTGGAGCCACCCTCAGGGAACATGGCTAATATTCTAGTCCTATACCTGCATCATCCCTGAAGTAATAGAACAACTCAGCTCGGTAGGCCATACCATCCTACAGAATGAAGCTACCCTGACTGACCAATTCAAACCCTCAGATAGCACTTCCTGACCTTTCTCCTGGCTAACTCTAGTACAGCAGGGAGCTAACATGTTAAATTTAACCAAAGCCATAAATTTCACCAACTGCTTTTTATGTGCCTCTCTCAACAACCCCCCCTTAGCCGCAGTTCCCCTCCGGTCCGGGTTCAATCTGTCACAATCGCCTACAGGGCCTGGCACCACCTTAACAGGTATCCCCTTGTTCAAAGCACACTCTCAAAATCTCTCTGCTATGGGATGGCCAGCAGCTCCAGCCCCAACTGCAACACCACAGTAAAAGTAAAATCCTCCCTTTATGCACCTCCAGGAGGATACTTCTGGTGTAATAGAACCTTAACCAAAGTTATTAATGCCTCCTTCCCCTTCCCTTGTGTGCCTGTCACTTTGGTCCTGCAGTTAGAAGTATACGGACAGGCCGAACTCCTATCCCTCCTTCCACCTTCGCCTAATCACCGAAACAGATGAGCAGTCTTCCTTCCAATGGTCGTTGGCCTCCCTCTAGCATCCTCTCTAGCGGCGGCTGGGCTAGGAAGCAGTACCCTAGGCTACAGTGTCACTTCAGCCACTCAACTAGAGGACAAGCTCCATGTGGCTGTTGAAGCGTCAGCCACCTCCCTGGCCTCCCTCCAGCGACAAATCACGTTGCTGGCCCAGGTAACTCTCCAGAACCGACGGGCCCTTGATCTGCTAATGGCAGAAAAAGGAGGTACCTGTCTGTTTCTTCAGGAACAGTGCTGCTACTATATCAATGAAACAGGCCTTGTAGAAGAGAACGTCAACGCTCTCTATTGCCTCCAAGAAGACCTCCAAAAAACCAGAATGCACCAGTCTCGCCTCTCAACTGGTGGCAATCCCCCATGCTTACCTGGCTGACCCCTATTATCACCCCCATCATTGTCGTTTGCCTTCTGTTAGTTAGCCCCCTTTTCCCTCAGGTTTTTACAGGCCCGCATAAGGGAAATTTCCAGGGTGGCCGTAAACCAGATACTGTTTCACCCCTATGTCCAACTCCCAACCGAGGCACCAGCCAACTGACCCCTCCCCCTCACTCCGTCCCTATTCAGCAGGAAGTAGCCAGAAAGAAGCGGTATCCTATATCATCAAAAGGGTCGGAATGTAAGGCCGGTTGTCTCCCCAGGAGCTCGGACACACCCACCCATCTCTGCGCCTGAAACCTATGTCACATGTCTGCACCTGGAACCTACCTCACCTCTCTGCACCCGGAACCTACCTCAGGAGCACATGCTCTCCTGGAAGGATCCGGCTAATGTAACCCAAGCCGGATCTTGCATTAGGGAAATCCCACCCAACAATCTACCTACCAACAGCAGCTTGTCCCATCCACGCCCCGCTCCCCCATAACCAATCAGAACACCCTGCTCCTCCTCGCTCTCTATAGCTATAAACAGCCTACGCCTCAGGAAGTCAGTGTGACTTCTCTGGCCCCTTTCCCCGGGACCACAGAACCTCACCTGGGAGCTGAATAAATTGGCATTTAATTTACTTATACTGGCCTCAGTTTCCTCATTTTAAACTCAGCAAGGACCCTTACAATATCTCTGAGAGAAAAGCCATACAACCCTCAAATCCTACATCCAATCATTCACCAACCAAAATGGAAGAATGATACTTGTTAAAATGTAAAAATTCAGATGAAAAATCACCAAGCAATGTTCTGGGAAAATGACTGTAAATAAAAAAATGATTCAGAACATAGACTTCAAGGTAGAAAAAATTGGAGGAGAGGAAACAGTAGTGAAACACACACACACACACCCCTCCCTTTATAAAAAATATGGTTAAATCTAGTTTGGGTGCAGTGGCTCACACCTATCATCCCAGCACTTTGGGAGGCCGAGGCAGGAGGATTACTTGAGGTCAGAAGTTCAAGACCAGCCTGGCCAACATGGTGAAACCCTGTCTCTACTAAAAATGTGAAAATTAGCTGGGTGTGGTGGCAGGTGCCTGTAATACCAGTTACTTGGGAGGCCAAGGGAGGAGGATTACCTGAACCCAGGAGGTGGAAGGTGCAGTGAGCTGAGCTTGCATGTGCCATTACAATCCAGCCTGGGTGACAGAATGAGACTCTGTCAGGAAAAAAAGAGAAGAAAGAAAGACAAGGGAAGACAGAAAAAGAGACAGAAAGAAGAAAGAGAAGGAGGAAGGAAGGAAATAAAGGAAGGATGCAAAAAAGAAAAGAAAGAAAAGAAAGGAAAAAAGAAAGAGGGCTGGGTGTGGTGGCTCATGCCTGTAATCCCAGCACTTTGGGAGGCCAAGGTGGGCAGATCACAAGGTCAAGAGATCGAGACCATCCTGGCCAACATGGTGAAACCCCGTCTCCACTGAAAGTACAAAAATAGCTGGGTGTGCTGGGACACGCCAGTAGTCCCAGCTATTAGGGAGGCTGAGGCAGGAGAATTGCGTGAACCTGGGAGGCGGAGGATGCAGTGAGCCCAGATTATGCCACTGCACTCCAGCCTTGCAAGAGAGAGGAAGACTCAATCTCAAGAACAACAACAAAAAGTCACTAAGCAAATATAAATAAGCAAAAAAGCAGGGGTAGTAATATTAATGTCAAAACATTATATTTAAGTTTAATATCAAATATTAAGGTTTGATGTTAAAAGCATAGAGGCAACGAATTGTGGTAAAAGAAAACTCTGTAAAGATGATACAGCAGGATACAACTGTCTCACAAAACAGGGTCTCATTTCATCCACGATTTGTGATTGCCCCACCAAATTCTTGCACACTGTTGGCACTCAGTAAATGAGCTGAATGAAACTTGATTTCAGGTCAGTCTATCCACAGTAGCTTTGGGAATTCATAATGTTTAGTTACTACAATTATAATATTATAGGCCAATAATATTGTCTGGGGATGAAAAAAAGATACTTCTAAATGTATAATCATAAATAGTACTTTGAGAAAGGATTAAGGTGTAACAATTGTGTATTCAAATATCATGTAAAAGAGAGAGCCAACTTATTTGGCATTGCTTGGAGGGCAGAATTAGGGCTAACAGATAAACAGGAAGAAAGACTGGCTCATTATAATGGAAAAACATTCTTACTTTAACAACCATCGAACAATAGAATGTGCTACTTCATGAGGCAGTAGAGGTCTTTCTCACTAAAATAATTCAAACCAAAACCTAATGGCTAAGTTGTTGCAGATTTTCCTTAATACCTCCATTGGGTAAAAATTTGGACTAGCTAACATCATAAGTTTCCTTTAATAAGATACTGTGATTCTATGGAAATACTGAAAGTTACATAAACACAATGACTATCTTCTCTTCACATATCAACTGAGGCACAGAGGGAAAAACCTACCTGAGCATTGCAATTTGATACTATCTTGTAGATAATACTCTTCTCTCTTTTGTTATTGAAATGTTCCTTATGGAACATTCGCTTATTTGACTTGAGTGAAATGAATAAAAATATCTTTTCTTCCTAAAGCCATGACATTCATCTTCAACTTGGAAGATGGCTACCAATATAATAGCATTCTCTATAGAGTTCTAACTTGATCACATGTCAAAGAACCACAAACTTAATAGAAAGGTAGAAAAAGAGAAAGGAGATGCATGTTTCAAAATAAATCTGTCAGAGAATGAACATAGCTTTCTCAAAACTATATGTACTCATCAGTTTCTGTAACGAAAGAATATATTCAGAGGATATGCCATATTTTGAACACTGTATCTTTTCAGATTTCAATCTGATTGCTTTGGGGGCTCAATTCCAAAGCAACTTAAAAAAGTTAAGATTTTTTTTTTTCTGTTTAAAATTTACATCTTCCTTAAATTACTATAATCCTGATTCTGGCATAAGATTATTTTTGCTTTCTCATGAAGATAAATGGTAAAGGTTCCATCTTGGTTTTGAATTTTATGGCATTTACCCAAGTTTAGGATTTATGAATTTCAGAAAGACTATTCAGAATGCAAATACATTTTTATTTAAAAATACTTAATATAAACACACAGATGGACAACAGCTGCTAATTAGTTTCCTGTTTCATGTGTTGTATCAACTGCAAGCTGTATCATTTTAATATGAGTGAAGATGACAGAGAGAAAAAGTTCTAGGATGTGTACATTAAGGAATATTGGCAGTTAATCATACCAGGATATCAAAAAATAGCTGAGTACATGTATTAATCATATCCTAGTTTCTTCAGAGGTTAAAGATAAATTCATTAACTACAAATCTATTCTGCGTATCTAATTCATGTATGGAATCAAACCATATACTACACATATAGCCATCATTTCATTCTTTTCCTGTCTCACTGGTGTTCTGGCACTATAGAGTCATGTAAAGAAAGAAGAAAGCATGGTTCTTGCCTTTAAGTTGATAAGCTAGTGCAGAAAACATATGAAAAAACTAGAAAAGTGAGTGAAATAAGCAATGACATTAATATCTGTTGAATGCAAATACATTAATTAAAATTAAAAAATACATATATTTTATATAATATAAAGAAATGATAAAAAGGGTGAGTGGGATAGAATTATCAGAACTGGTTTGAGACAATTAGGACAGGCTTTCTGGAACACATTACTTTTTATGAGTTTGGGGTAGGAAAACAATGTCTAAATCTACAGTAATACCTAGAGGTTATTCATAGAAGAAACAGAAATGTCAATTGCAATAGCAATGCTTAAAGATAAAGGAAGGCAACTATAACAGCTGCATAAAAAGCCTAGCACTGAGAGTGGAAAGAACCTCTTGTCATTAAATACATTTGTTAAGGTAGAAAGAATGTTCTTTATTAATCAATAGAAAATGAGAAACCTCTGCTGAAAAATGATCAGAGAATAAATCTGTCCCAGCTTGCCAAGAGTAAAAGAAAAAAATATATATCTATTATGTTGAATCAAAAATGAAAACTTTGCATTTTAAGCAGAAAAGGAGGTTCTTGCCATAAGGAAAGTAGGCAGTTTATAAAAATGACAAGAACCAATTAAATTAAGATCTAAATTATCCTTGCTGATTAGAAAACTCCTACTTTAAGAACATTAGGTAAGCAATGAATAATTAGGATGTGTTTGGTTCACAAATTGGAGGTTCTAAGGCACTGGGCTTTGCCCAAATAATCACTGTTCTGTTAAGTCTATCTTGATAATTCCTGCTAAATGTGCCAGTTTTATAAGAATCCAATTTTCTATCTCAGTACTTGTCCTTCATCTGCTTCTTGCTTTAATATAAAGAGGCAGCTTCACAAATTCGGGGCAGCAAGAGCAGGCAGTTGAAATACAAAACACCAATCTATGACACAGTCAAGCAAGCCCAGGATTTCAGTGGGGCAGGCTCCTGTTTTCCAGAAGAGGGAACACTTCTTAATGATGGGAATTTCATAGCCCACACTTCAGGCCTTGAAAGGCTAGAAGGTCTAAGTTGGCAATTCAGAAGCTATATTGCTGAGCTGTCATAAAAGTTGAATACTTATTCAATAGTTAAAATCAGTTTGAGGAATTATATAAACTCAATTAATGCTGAACTTTATTTAAAAAAATTTCCCCAAGTGGATTTTACCTATTTGGGTAATGATTACAGCTTGTTACATTCAAGAAGTAAATTTGTAAGATCTTTTCAAGCCTGAGAGAGCAGCTCCCCAATTTTTTAAATTAAAATCTTGTTAAATCTGTTTGGAATCTCTCCCAAGAAGCTTTTCTTCAGAAATATAAAATGAACCACCCAGCCACAAAGCTTTACACTGTATATTTTTTGGGGATATGCTTTAGGAATGCAACTCCACTGTCAGTACCATATTTACTGGTCTGCTCCTATGGCCAAGGCTTTTGGATTTACTTTGAAGGGGCCCTGTAAGATTCTTCTGGACTATTTTGTAATTGAAAGTTTCTAGTTTTCATGGAAAGACAGAATGTTACAGGAAAAGATGGCAGGGCTGTCTAATGTATTCCCACTAAGTGCTGTGGATATAGCGTTTACCAACTTACACTTTGTCCTAGTATTCATGGAGCTTATCTGGTGGGAAAGAAAACAACCCTGACCCAATTAAGCCATATAAGACAACAACTTCTCAAAGCAATTTTATCAGGAAACTGAGGGAAAAGAAAAAAGCATTAACAGAGAAGAATACATGTGTACAAATGACCAATATCTTAGTAACTAAGTTCTGGCTGCAACTGGCTTGGCTAGCACATATAGTACTCAGTACTTATCAACTATCTACATTTCTTTGTCTTCAACTCTTCCCTTGCAATAGCTCATGCTGTCTAGGAGGACAAAAGGAGGCTAATAGGTTATTGAACCGGCCATGGGGAAAGGAAAACTAGGACATCTGTCCCATATTTAAGTTAGATCCATTAAAAAATGGCAAAAACCTGAATAGACACTTCTCAAAAGAAGACATACAAGCAGCCAACAAACATTATGAACATATGATTAGGGATATGGTCATTCAACATATACATAGAGAAATACAAATCAAAACCACAGCGAGAGACCATCTCATGCCAGTCCAAATGGCTATTATTAAAAAGTAAATAAATAATGGATGCTGGTGAGGCTGCAGAGAAAAGAGAACACTTACACACTGCTGGTGGGAGTGTAAATTGGTTCAGCTACTGTGGAAAGCAGTTTGGCGATTTCTCAAACAATGAGAACTACCAATCCCAACACTGGGTATATATCCAGAAGAAAACAAGTCGTCATACCAAAAAGACACATGCACGCTTATGTTCATTGCAGCATTATTCACAATAGCAGAGACATAGAATGCTCTTCAATGGTGGACTGGATAAAGAAAATGTGGGGCATATACATAATGGAATACTACACAGCCATAGAAAAGAATGAAATCATGTCCTCTGCAATAACATGAATGCAGCTGGATGCCATTATCCTAAGTGAATTAAGGCAGGAACAAAAACCCAAATATGGCACGTTCTTACTTATAAGTGGAAGCTAAACACTGGGTACTCATGAACATAAAGATGGCAACAATAGATACTGGAAACTACTGGAGGAGGGAAAGAGAAAGGAGGGTAAGGGGCTTAAAACATAACTATTGGGTACTATGCTCACTACCTGGATGACGTAATCATTAGTACCCAAAACAGCATCACGCAATATACCCATGTAAAAAACTTGCACATTACCCCCTGCATCTAAAATTTAAAAAGTTGAAAATACATAAATATATAAAGAATGCATTTGAGTATAAGGAATAGAAAGGCACTGCACAACCAAGGCAGGATTACAGCCACTGTGCCTGGCCAATTTTGGATTTCTTTAGTAGAGATGGGATTTCACAATGTTGATCAGGCTGGTCTCGAACTCCTAACCTCAGGTGATCCACCTGATTTCTGTTTAGTTCTTTCTTATGACTTCTTTCTTTCTTTCTTTTTTCTTTGTTTCTTTCTTTCCTTTCTTTCTTTCTTTTTTTTTTTAAGACAGAGTCTTGATCTGTTGCCAGGCTAGAGTGCAGCGCCATGATCTTGGCTCACTGAAACCTCTGCCTCCCAGGGTCAAGTGATTCTCCTGCCTTAGCCTCCTGAACAGCTGGGACTACAGGTGCCTGCCACCACACACAGCTAATTTTTGTATTTTTAGTAGAGACAGGTTTCACTATGTTGGCCAGGCTGGTCTTGAACTCCTGCCCTCGTGATCCATCCTCCTCTACCTCCCAAAGTGCTGGGATTACAGGCATGAGCCACCACGCCTGGCCCCCATCACCACTTTTAAGTCTCTTACTTATACCCCATATGCAAAATCTTACTACCAGAAATAACAGTTGGGTGTATATGGTATTTCTACGTATAAATATTATTCCATGCATATACCATACTTATAAATACGTATTTGTTCAGTTGCTATTCAATGTGAGATAAAATTAAACATATTATTCTGCAATGTGCTTTTTTCAAATAAAATGTATCTTGGGAAAAAAGCAGAAATAGGATTCTGCTTAAAAGTATATAAACTCACATAAATTTGTGTCAATTCAGAATATCTAGGCTTTACTAGTTTCATATTTGAGCTGGGGATATCAGATTTGGTAGTTATTCATAAGCATATGGAATGAAAAGGACAGAAAGCCAAGGGTAAGCCATGGGAAGACCTAAATTTAGGGAATGAGCACAGGAAAAAGAGTTATAAAAGCTAAGAAAAAATAGATTTTGAGTGGAGGATGTGAAGATATGGAAATAGTGTGTTGCTACTCAGGAATATAAAATCGTGGTAAAAAGGCCTAACAGCTTGGTTTTCTAGGTATTTTGTGTTTATATACACACACAACATTTTGAGGCTTTGTAATCCAGAGATAATTCAACAGTGACACTGCTCTCTTCTACATAATAAATAGTCTTCAATATTTCTCTTTATTTAATCTCTTTCTTTGTAATTCTAGTTCCCAATTTGAGTTTACATTCTGGAAACTTCTAAAATATTTTTACTACTAGGAATCTGTAATTCCTCAAAAGCAAGATCCACATTTGTTTCAATTTTGTATCTTCAATAGCCTTTGGCTTAAAATTCATAGGAGAAGCATGATTGATCTTACTATATCCTTAATACTTCCTGTGATCCACAGACCTGCAGTTTGGTATCATTTTGGAGATTGTTAGAGATGCAAAATCTCAGCCCACCCCAGATTTGTTGAAGTATAATCTACATTTTCAATATGATCTCCAGATGATCCACAGGTACACAATCAATACTTTCTGGTGACTGATTAAACAATGAGTAAACAAATTGTATTGTTCTCCTTATTTCCAGTCTCCATCATTAGCTTATATGATAAATCTAGGTCAACTGATCTTTTGAAAATAATCATTTTTCAAGCAATGGGTAAAGGATTCCCAATTTAATAAATGGTACTGGGAAAACTGAGTAGCCATATGCAGAAAGGTAAAACTGGATCCCTTCCTTACACCTTATACAAAAATTAACTCCAGATGGATTAAAGATTTAAACATAAGACCTACCCTAGAAAAAATCTAGGCAACACCATTCAGGGCATTGGCATAGGCAAGGACTTCATGACTAAAACACCAAAAGCAATGGCAACAAGAGCCAAAATAGACAAATAGAATCTAATTAAACTTAAGAGCTTCTGAACAGCAAAGGAAACTATAATCAGAATGAACTGGCAACCAACAGAATCGGAAAAAATTTTTTCAATTTACTCAGTTGACAAAGGGCTAATATCCAGAATCTGCAAAGAACTTAAACAAATTTACAGGAAAAAAAGAACCCCATCAAAAAGTGGGCAAAAGATATGAACAGACACTTTTCAAAAGAAGACATTTGTGCAGCCAGCAAACATATGAAAAAAAGCTCATCATCACTGGTCATTAGAGAAATGCAAATCAAAGCCACACTGAGATACCATCTCACACCAGTTAGAATGGCGATCATTAAAAAATCAGGTATTGTATACCTGTGTATTACTATGGGCTGGATTGGTCAGAGAGAGTTTTATAAATCTCTAGTTTCAAGCTAGAACTTAAAGAATGAGTAGGATTTATGTAGGAAAAGAGTGTGTGTTAATCCAAGCAGGAAACAGAATGAACAAAAGTAGAGACGTAGAAACAAATACTGTCTAGGGAATGAGAAAGAACAGCTACTCAGGTTAGGCCAGACTGAACCTGGAGTGGATGTGGAGAAATAGGAACATTTTTACACTGTTGGGAGTGCAAATTAGTTTAACTGTTGTGGAAGACAGTGTGGTGATTCCTCAAGGATCTAGAAATAGAAATACCATTTGACTCAGCAATCTAATTACTGGCTATATACCCAAAGGATTATAAATCATTCTATTATAAAGACACATGCACATGTATGTTTACTGCAGCACTGTTCACAATAGCAAAGACTTGGAACCAACCCAAGTGCCCATCAATGATAGACTGGATAAAGAAAATGTGGCACATACACACCATGGAATACTATTCAGCCATAAAAATGGATAAGTTCATGTCCTTTACAGGGACATGGATGAAGCTGGAAACCATCATTCTCAGCAAACTGACACAAGAACAGAAAACCAAACAGCGCATGTTCTCACTCATAAGTGGGTGTTGAACAATGAGAACACATGGACCCAGGAAAGGGAACATCACACACTGGGGCCTTTTTGGGGGTTGGGGGCTAGAGGAGGGATAGCAGGGGGTAGGGGATTGGGGAGGGATGGCATTAGGAGAAATATCTACTGTAGATGACAGGGTGATGGATGCAGCAAACCACCATGGCACGTGTATACCTAAGAAACAAACCTGCACATTCTGCATGTGTACCACAAAATTTAAAGTATAATACATAAACAATAATAAAAGTAATAGTTTTTTATGTCAATTCTGCAAAAAGATACCCAAAAAAACCAAAACACACCCAAACTTCAAATTTAACTAAATTGGGTAGTTCTGCCTAAATTGCAAAGCCTTTCAAAATCTGGCTTCAAATTTCTACACAATTTACCTGTCTTATCCTTCTACCTGAACCTCTTGTTCTAATCAGTCTGGCCTAACCTGAGTAGCTGTCCATTGCTCATTCTCTAGATAGTATTTGTTTCTACGTCTCTACTTTTGTTCATTCTGTTTCCTGCGTGGATTAACACACTCTCTTTTCCTATCTAAATCCTACTCATTCTTTAAGTTCTAGCTTGAAACTAGGGATTTATAAAACTCTCTCTGACCAATCCAGCCCATAGTACACAGGTATACAATGCCTTGTCTTTACAATGATAGTAGAGAATTATGGATTGTCAATCTCAGGAAATTTAGATTCAGTTTTTATCTCTGCTACTAGTAGTATAATGCTGAGCAAGTTACTTAACATCTCTGGGTTTCAAAATCTGTCTTTCTAAGGTAAAAGACTGTAAGAACTCCAATAGTACTGTGTTCCAAACAGTGTGAGAAAACATATCTTAGGAAATGTATTTTAATATATATGTAATGTTTATTAATTAATGATTTTCAAATATAGCTGTTAATTCTCAGGTATTTGAAGCATCCCTCTTGTAGTCTTCATAGTACTATTAAATTAAACTCTTTTTAAATAACAGGTATAGTAAGCAAAGGCCAACTAGTCCAATTCACTTCAAAGAGTTACAAAATCTTACTCTTCTATTTTACATTGATTGTCAAAATTATGGCAGGAGAAAAGAATAAGAACTGAGAAACAGAATCATATAGAATTTAAAAACCAGGGCTGGGAGCGATGACTCATGCCTGTAATCCCAGCACTTTGGGAGGCCGAGGCGGGCGGATCATGAGGTCAAGAGATCGAGACCATCCTGGCAACATGGTGAAACCCCATCTCTACTAAGAAATACAAAAATTAGCTGGGCATAGTGGCATGCAACTTTAGTCCCAGCTACTTGGGAGGCTGAGGCAGGAGAATGGCTTGAACCCCAGAGGCAGAGGCTGCAGTAAGCCGAGATTGTGCCACTGCACTCCAGGCTGGGTACAGAGTGAAACTCCATCTCAAAAACAAACAAAAAAGTCCCCAAAAAACTAGACTCAAACCCTTTCTAATGACACAAATAGAGCTGTCACTTTCTACCTTTACCTGTCATAATTGAGTAAGGTTCTGTGCTTATTGACATTCTTTTTTTTTTTTTTTTTTGAGATGGAGTTTTGCTTTTGTTGCCCAGGCTAGAGTGCTGTGGCCCAATCTCAGCTCACTGCAACCTCCGCCTCCCAGGTTCAAGCAATTCTCCTGCCTCAGCCTCCCCAGCATCTGGGATTATAGACATGCACCACCATGCCTAGCTAATTTTTGTATTTTTAGTAGAGACGGGGTTTTGCCATGTTGGCCAGGCTGATCTCCAACTCTTGATCTCAGGTGATCCACCCATCTCGGCTACCCAAAGTGCTGGGATTATAGGCATGAGCCATTGTGCCCAGCCCTTAGTGACATTCTTTAGCTATTTCTCTCTCTGCTTTAAGCCTCAGGTACAGTTTGTCCCATGATTCCGCTTGTTTCCTTGGAGAGCTTTACCCGGATGCTTCTGTGTAACAATATTTGCTTTCTTTAGCAAAAGGCTAAATAGAAAAAATGAAGGAGGGCAGCCTTCATAGAGTATCAGTAGATTGTAGATTAAATATCTTGTTTTCTTTGCTAAATTCCCAGTACAGATTTCCATTAGAACAATTATAAATTTTTTCCTCCCACATTGCACCTCTGCATTCTACACTATTCACTCTGGACCTCTTCAATATAGCACTCTAAGACTAAGAAAGCCTAGATTTGCATCCATTGTTTTTTTTTTTTTTTTAATTGATCTCAGTTTGACATAAGGTATTACTATCAAAGAAAAGGGAATACACTAGAGATTTGTCCATTCACTGAATTGCCTTAACCTGTTTATAGTTTTGTTGTTCTTTTTTTTTTTTTTTTGAGACAGAGTTTCACTCATGTTACCCAGGCTGGAGTGCAATGGCGCGATCTCGGCTCACCGCAACCTCCGCCTCCTGGGTTCAGGCAATTCTCCTGCCTCAGCCTCCTGAGTAGCTGGGATTACAGGCACGCACCAACATGCCCAGCTAATGTTTTGTATTTTTTAGTAGAGACGGGGTTTCACCATGTTGACCAGGATGGTCTCGATCTCTTGACCTCGTGATCCACCTGCCTCGACCTCCCAAAGTGCTGGGATTACAGGCTTGAGCCACTGCGCCCGGCCTAGTTTTGTTGTTCTTTATACTGTTTTCAAAGTATATTTTGGAGTTAAATGTAATACCAACATTATCAGAAAATATCCACCATAAATTAACATTGTGGGCCCCAGACAAATATCAGCATACCAACATGTTAGACTTTCAATGATGTTTTGGCCTTTAGAGTACTTCAAGATAATGGCAGAATATATAGTATATTAAGTAACCTCTTTTTAAAAAAATACAAAAGTATAACAGTAAGAGGGAGAATGGACAGACTTATAGTCCCAAACAACTTAGGGTAAAAATAATTGAAAAGTTCCCTTCTCCCTTTTGATATTTCTTAGAGCTCATTAACACATTTAGAGGTAGGGCCAGAGCTACTGGTAAGAGGGAAATAACCCTAAGAATCTGGTGTTTTGTTCCAGGAAGTTTCAGGCCTGCTTGCCTTATCTTTGTGTTTTCAAATTCTTGGATTTATCCCATCTCTTCTGAGAGGCTGATTTTGGTCTTTGAAAAAGCTGTATCTGCATAGGATAGTTTTTAGGTACTTGTATCTGAAAGGATACGTTACTGCTCAGGCCCGAATTCAAATAACTGGCTTTGTTTTTCCCTTTCCTTCCTTTTTTTTTCCTTTTCTAAAGTAGGTTATTTCTATTCCCTTCCTTGGATTAGGGACCCTGGACAGGGTGATGCTAGGTAACCTATATGCTGGCTTTACAAGCATGGGCTCTAAGTTGGCTGGTTACTTACTGATGAACTTTTTTTTTTTTTTTTTTTGAGATGGAGTCTCACTCTGTTAGCCAGGCTGCAGTGCAATGGTGTGATCTCAGCTCACTGCAACCTCTGCCTCCTGGCAGCTAATTTTTGTATTTTTAGTAGAGATGGGTTTTACTATGTCGGCCAGACTGGTCTTGAACTCCTGACTTCAAGTGATCCACCTGCCTTGGCTTCCCAAAGCGCTGGGATTATAGGCGTGAGCCACCACTTCCAGCCAAACTTCTTTAGAACTAAACATCCGTGTAAATACAAATGGTGAAGATTTTAAAAAGAATGACATTTGAAAATGCATCAGCTTCTACTCCAGTGACCTCATAGAAAGAAAAAAAAAATCAGAAGGAAAGAAGAGAACTTCAAAAGGTTACATGACACAAAACCCACTACCTTTCAGGTTACTGGCAAAGTGCTATGTCCAAGGTTTAGACCAGGGGTGTCCAATCTTTTGGCTTCCTTGGGCCAAATTAGAAGAATAATTGTCTTGGGCCACACATAAAATACACTAATGATAGCTCATGAGCTAAAAAAAAAAAAAAAAATCGCAAAAAAAAAAAAAATCTCATAATGTTTTAAGAATGTTTACACATTTGTGTTCAGCCACATTCAAAGCTGTTCTGGGTTGTATGTGGCCCATGGGCCAAGGGTTGGAGAAGCTTAGTTTATTTGTTTATTTATTTATTTTTTGAGACAGAGTCTCACTGTTGCCCAGGCTGGGGTGCAGTGTTGGGGTCTCAGCTCACTTCAGCCTCCGCCTCCCAGGCTCAAGTGATTCTTATGTCTCAGCTGGGATTACAGGCATGATCCATCACACCCAGCTAATTTTTAAAATTTTTAGTAGAGATGGGGTTTTTCCATGTTAGTCAGGCTGGTCTCAAACTCCTGGTCTCAAGCAATCTGTCCACCTTGGACTACCAAAGTGTTGGGATTAGAGGCATGAGCCACTGCGCCTGGCCTGGACAAGCTTAGTTTAGACTGTGTCTAGTTTGAGCCTAAGATAAAGTTCATAGCATGCCTTGTCAGAGCATACCTTGTGAATGGTAGGTCAGAACCTCTTCAAAAGCACATTTGAGTTTTGGGAAGGTACTCATCATAAGGGAAGAAAGATCCATGATTAATGAGGTCTACTCAGTGATGAGGTAGTGATAAGGGAGAAAGGGGATTATAGGTGATGGATACATCATGGGTATTTATCACTCAGATCTGTCTCTTAGCCTTGTCTCCACTGGGTTGATGTTTGAGTATTACTAAAAGCAGGTGTAGCTCCATTGAATTGGAAAGAGTTTGAAAGATAGCCAGGCAACAGTGTTGCATGATACTGGGATGTTCAGAAAGTGTAGACTTGCTTTTGATCACATGTGAGACAGCACTGGAGATTCACAGAAATACTTAGAAAACCTAGCAGAGGGCTGAGTTAATTCAGTAGATGGGGGTAATATGCTCTTAAAGATGAGTAATTACAGTCAATGTGCTTCCCTTTGCACTTTGAAGTAGGTGAAGCCTGGAGAAACAGGTTACATAAAGATACAAAAATCAATACAGAAGTCATAGAAACAATTGTACTTAAACTTCAAATAATTAGGTAGTGCTAATTTTGACAATCTTGCTTTCTCTTCTTACCTATGTTTTTCTTGTCTTTCTTGAAAGAGGTAAAAATATGAATCAGAATAATGCCATCACCATCAGCTCCACTGGGATAAAGCCAACACTATTACAAAAAAGTCCTATGAAACCTAACACACCTACAGGAAAGTAAAGTATTTCTCTTGTTTTCAGAGGCATTCCAAGAAATCTTTATCTCTGAAGGACACAGATACCTCCATAATTCTTTGGGTTCTGAAGAATGAGGTAAGTGAAAATTATGACATTAAGTTTCTATCTCTTTAGCAGCAACTCCATGTAGTGAGTACTCCAAAAACTCATATTTGTACAATAAAAACTTTCCAGAATAACATCCAACACTTACTTGTCTCCTACAATACCTAAGTTGATTGTGGGGTAGCCATGTTCCTGAATTGTTGCTAGAAGAGTTGAACGATTGCTGTCTCGAATCTTCCCTGGTAAGAGGTCATCTTCAGGATTTAGCAGCTACAAAGCCAAAAAAACCACCACAAATTATTCTATTAGGATAATGTTGCATATTTCTAACAAAAAAAGATCCACTAAACAGAGTTTAGCACATCTAGCACCTACAACAGTATCTGGCATTTTGAAGGTGAATGCCCAAAGGATCTTTATTTTTTTTTTTAATCGCACTTTAGGTTCTGGGGTACATGTACAGATCATGCAGGATTGTTGCATAGGTACATACATGGCAAAGTGGTTTGCTACCTTCCTCCCTCCGTCACCTATATCTGGTATTTCTCCCCACATTATCCCTCCCCACCCCCTGCTGTCCCTCCCCTAGTCCCTGCCAACTGACCGCAGTGTATGATGCTCCCCTCCCTGTGTCCACATGTTCTAATTGTTCAACACCCGCCTATGAATGATACCATGCAGTGTTTGATTTTCTGTTCTTGTGTCAGTTAAATAAATATCGAAATTATAGTAGGATGAGAAAATGTTCAAAAAATTCAAAAAACACTCAGAAATTTCACCGGTGATTGAACTGCAGGCCAAATATCCTACCAGGTTTCACTCCAATTGGATAATAATGCTCTGGAGATGGCCAAACTAAATAAAACGATTATCTTTTTTTCTCCCAATATTATTTTTCAATTTGTCTTTCATTGGGAATATTTAAGGTATACATTGTGTGACATGACATTCTTAAGTTTGAACAGAATAATTGTTTGTATTTTCTTTCAAACTTTTTGGTCTATTTCCTGAAGTGGGGTCAACAGTATCAAAGAAGTTAAGCTTACATGAAGGAGAAGACGACAGATGTTTTGTCTCTGATACTAGCAAACTTAATACTTAGCTACATGTACACACAATTCCAGTATGCTGAACTTAATTAACCTTTAGAGATTTAATACCTACTATGTCTATGAAGAAAATTAAAGAAGCTTATTTTATCTTAGGATGTTCCAGTGAGGTAGTCAGATTGTACAGTTGGAAGAGCTTTGGGTTAAAACAGGGTTCAAATTCAAGTTGACAAAATTCTTTGTCTTAATTTTCTCATTTATAAAATATAGTAATAATAACTACTTTGCAAGGTAATTGTTAGCATTGAGATAATGAACACTCAATTTATGCAGATAAATGTACAATAAATGTGATTCTCTTTCCTTTCTTTATGACATATGATGTTGAAAGAACACCTGCTTTCCTCTCAATTGTTCTCATATTGTTACCCCTATATGCTAGTACAGATGAAATTAGTTTATAATGTGAACACAGACTATTAAATTATAAAATGCCTAAGAGTAAGGGGTCCTTAGTGCACACACATTCTTACAGCAATTTATGTATCAGTTTTAAGATATGCTTTGATTTCAGAAATTATAAAGTAAAAAAAAAAAAGTACTTATTTGAAGTGAGAAAACCTGGACTACTAATTTAGAAGGTTAAAGGCAAGCCTGCACATTTAAAATTTTTAAGATACTAATATGGCCAACACCAGAGCTTCATATATGAATTCTCCCAAACAGTAATCACAAGCCCCTGATCTTCCTTCAGACTCATTAGTGATATTATGTGGCTGGACTTTTGACTTTCTATTGGAAAAGCAGAAGTTTTGCAACCAACTGTCCCCTTCCAATAGACTACAGGAAAACTCTGACCATCTTATTCAGTGTCACCAGGGAGTCTTCCCTTCAAATACTGTACTAATTTAACTTAATCAGATGCCATGTGACATTGCAACCCACTTTCATTCTTACTCACTGGCAGTGCTTAGAAAATTGCTATTGCAATGCTAATATAGATTAACTTTCTGATCTTAATTAACACAGTTATTAAAGTGATTATCATTTTATAAGGGGCAAGGCTTGCAGCTCTTTAACTCCATTAATCAAACCAGTTGCTTTAGAAAGAAAACTGGTTATATCATTTTTTTTTCAAAGCAGGGTGCTGACCATTAACTAAGGTTCCTCTGTTATCAGGGTGTTTTCTTTGCTATTCATGCTCTTCTCTGTTATTTTGCTGCAAACAGTTCCAGAAATAACAGATAATTAGAGATCACTGGAGAACCAGTTATTTGTCTGTAAAATTGACATAATGAAATAATAGCTAGTTAAATGAGGGTGTAGGATTTATAGTGCATTTTAGGTAATTTCAAAGAAAACAATACAGAATTAAATAGAAGAGTATGAGGCTAAATATACTAGAATAAACTCACAACTTTCCCTTTTAAAACTGAATCTTATTTTCTGTTATACTTCCAGTCATCTTGGGAATGATGTCTGAAATGTATTATAGTTTCAAAACAAAAAGTAAAACAAGACATAACCCATCATCTCCATATCAAGCCACCAAGTTCAATTTCCTATTTTTGGTACTATCAATGGTGCCACTATCTTCCCACCTTTTTTTTTTTTTTGAGATTGAGTCTTACTCTATCACACAGGCTGGAGTGCAGTGGTTCATTCTCAGCTCACTGCAACCTCTGCCTCCTGGGTTCAAGCAATCCTCCTGCCTCAGCCTCCCGAGTATCTGGGACTACAGGTGCATGCCACCACACCAAGCTAATTTTTGCATTTTTAGTAAAGACTCGGTTTTGCCATGTTGGCTAGACTGGTCTTGAACTCCTGACCTCAGGTTATCCACCTGCCTCAGCCTCCCAAAGTGCTTGGATTAGAGGTGTGAGCCACCACAGTTGGCCACTATCTTTCCACTTTTTAAATATTTAATTCTCTTTTTCTCCTTTGTACTCCACTCTTTCCAAAGGCCTCAATCATTAAGAATATTTTAATCCATCTCTTCCTTGGCCCTACATTTTCATTCACTCTCTTACTACCCCCCAAAACAATTCTAAGCATTCATTATATTATGCCTAAATTTCTGTGAAAGCCTTATAACTGGCTGCCTTGCCTATAAACTATTTCCTTCTGAGAAATAAAACAGAAACCTCAACTTGCAAAAGTATACCATTATTTGCATAACAGCTAAACTGTACTAAACCAAGACATGTAACTTGAACTACCTTACGTTAAATTGCTTCTAATACAAGCTTGTTCAGATCTATATACTTTAAGATAAGCTCATGGACAACTTGTTTTAATAGTAACTCCACATGGACTCATATGCTCTGAACATAAGACGGATTGTGATCCACCAATTCACCTATCTTACAGATTCTGACCAGTCTCTGCTCAGACCTTGCTTAATAAATTCTACGTTAAAACTACCCCACGATCAACCCTAGTCCTCAAAATCCTATAAACACCCTCATAAAATTTTATGACTTCCCAGTTGTGAAACATTACTGAGACTCTGTTGAAGGGTAGCAGGATATGCCATCCCAAAATATGCCAGTTTGGCATAACAATTATTTTTGAGCTGAAGGCGCTGAGAAGAAAAATATAAGAAAAGGTCTCTGCCTTTCTCCTAATTTGCCTAAAAGTAGGACATAAGTTAACAAACCTATCTTTCCCAACACCCAGGAGGGATAAATCTTTGGACACTTAGCCTGCAGATGGCACCAGAGGAGTTTATATATCAAACTTTATTAACTAGCCTTTAATCTATCATTAGTTTCCCATATATTTGCTTTCCCACAAATTGCTGGCCCTAGAGACTCAAGGTCCTTTTATTTTTTTGTGTGTCTCATCACTTCTCCAAGAATGTATTGTTATTTGCTGAAGATGCTATTTTTTTTTGTTTTGTTTTGTTGTTTTTTAATTTTGAAGATGTTATTTAAGCCAGACTTCTCAGCCATCACTTCAGGAGTTACTAATTTTCCTTTGGGTATCTCTCCCCATGTATACATGGGAGATCATTATTCCTAAGATGTCACATCATTCCCAAGACGACTGGGAAGTATAACAGAAAATAAGATTCAGTTTTAAAAGGGAAAATTGTGAGTTTATTCTAGTATATTTAACCTCATACTACTCTTCCATTTAATTGTGTATTTTTTTTAATTACTTAAAATGCTCTGAAATTACTTAAAATGCCACATATACATGTTAAGTAACTTCTGTTTTTTTTTTTTTGTTGTTGTTAATATGTCTTTTATAGAGGTCACAGGTAAGAACTCTTAAGATTAGAGGAAATATTATTTTTTCCTCCCCAACATTGCCAAGGTGATGTTTTCTTTTGCTCAGAAACTTTAATATAACCATTTTGTATGATTAACAGGTTTCCCTGGTGGTCTTTGTATTAGGATTTTGGTATTAGGAAAATCCTATCAAGACTTAGGCAGGAAACCTTGCCACCAGTTTTATTATTGGTTATACTGTATTTCAGTGAGGTCTCTTAAGGCTTTTTGCTTGGGGGATTCCTTGTCTATGATGCTTAGATAATTCTAGCCCTTGTTTTGAGGTCTGATCCTTTTTTGTTGAACTCCCAAAGACAGCTGATATTGATTTTGTTCTAAGTATAACGTTTCCAGAATTGTTTGATTATCTGATTGGATGTATACTAATTTTTGTTTTTCCTACTAAAGGTCTGCTAAAGTATTGATTTGAAACTGGCCATCCTATCTGTCAATTGGCCACATTGTTTTGTGCCTATAAGAACTTTTCTTAGTTTTGCCTATGAGAAACTGACTTTGGGAGAAATTTCCTCTCTACCCATTCTAGCTTGTTGATTTTTAGAGTTAGCTGTCAGGGGTCCAACCTTTACTGTAGAGGACTTTGGATACACTGTTTAAGTGCTATTTTTCCCTTTTGAATAACCATTAGCTAATGAATTCATAGTTTCATTTAATAATAAACTTGCACTATCTCCAGGCATAACTCTGGCTTCTGTTTTGTTTTGTTTTTTTTTTTTTTTTTTTTTTCACAAATTTATCTTTCTAAAAAGCATAATTTCATCAAGGACAACTTGGAATTGCAGTGGCCATTTTGAAGTACTTTTGATATAACCACAATTATTCACTTAAAAGTACTTTTAGAGACTTAATTAATCCGATAGTCTTGAGGGAATTATCAAGAGCCTAAGACACTATTTAAACTGGCTGTAATGACCCTCCCTTTCTTTCTCATGTATTGAAATGGATTTGCTTGCATTTAAGACTTTTCCCCTCTTTTCAAAGAGAAGATGATTAGACATTTATAGTGGTCAGCTCTTTACATATTTGTGGTAATCATTTCACTTTCTTTCTCTGTCTTCTGGAAACTTAACTTTTTAACTGATCAAAATTCAATTCTGGCTATTATGGACATACCTTAGAATACCAGATAGTTCAGATAAATAGGTCTAACACAAAAAGAGGGAGAAAAGTCAATGAGCTCTGATGAAGCATGTTGCTGCTCCAAATAGCTTTTAATAAAACTCTGGGGGAAAAAAAGAGGCTTAACTGAGAGTTAAGCTAATTGCCTTGCTTACTAGGTTATAAGATAAGAAGGGAAGAGAAACATTCAGAGCTTTTAAACATAATTTAAGGAGTCGTTAAGAATTTGTTTTGGAAAAACAGAGGTTCACAAATTATATTAGAAAATAATTAATATAATATTTCCATTAAGATGACTCTGGACAGATTTGACTGGTTTAATAATTTTGGCTTAAAACTGTCCTGTGAAGCAGCTGTGGTAGCATGAGCCCATAGTCTCAGCTGCTTGGGAAGTTGAGGTGGGAGGATCACTTGCGCCTAGAAGTTTAAGGACAGCTTGGGCAAAATGGCAAGACTCTTTTTCTTTCTTTTTTTATTCTGAATGAGTTTTCCTTTTTAAAAAAAAAATTTATTTCAATAGCTTTTTGGGGGAATAGGTGGTATTTGGTTACATGAATAAGTTCTTTAGTGGTGATTAGTGAGATTTTGGTGTACCCATCTCCTGAGCAGTATACACTGCTGTTTTTATTTCTTCTCTCTCTCTCTCCTTCTTTTTTCTCTCTTTCTCGCTCTCTCTCTCCCCCCTCACGCTTTCTTCTCTTTTTTTTTGAGACAGGGTCCTTCTCTGTCTCCCAGGCTGTAGTGTAGTGGTATGGTCATTGCTCACTGCAACCTCTGCCTCAGCCTCTTGAGTAGCAGAGACTACAGGGGCATACCATTGTGTCTGGTTAATTGTTGTATTTTTTGTAGAGACAGGGTTTTGCCATATTGTCCAGGCTGGTCTTAATCTCCTAGCTTCCGAGTGATCCATCCATCTCAGCCTCCCAAAGTGCCAGGATTATGGGCATGAACCACCACAGGTTGCATATCTAAATTTTAATATGCACAGTTTGTTGAAATCAACAAATATCTAAACCAGCTATTCCATATTAACTATAGTTGATAACTATATCCCCAATTTTGAAAATTTCCTGGTCTTTAACAAGCTCATACAGTAATAAAATACTGGGCAGGTTTTAAGGAGTATACATAGACATCTTGTATGGCTATTCTTTGGGTTGCCAAGGCAACTGTCCTGCCTACCAATATGTCATATGAGATTCAAGAAGTGGACATATGTGAAAGCATATATATCTTTTTTTCTTTTTGAGAGGGAGTCTCGCTCTGTCACCCAGGCTGGAGTGCAGTGGCATGATCTCAGCTCACTGAAACTTCTGCTTCCTGGGTTCAAGCAATTCTCTTGCCTCAGCCTCCCAAGTAGGTGGGACTACAGGCATACACCACCATATACGGCTAATTTTTTTATATTTTTAGTAGAGACGGTATTTCGCCATGTTAGCCATGCTTGTCTCAAACTCTTGATCTCAAGTGATCTGCCTGCCTTGGCCTCCCAAAGTGCTGGGATTACAGGTGTGAGCTACCATGCCTGGCTAGAAACCATATGTATCAAAGGAAACTAAAACCAATACTTAAGGGAAGTTTGTACTGTGATTGGGTAAATTATGGCCTTGCCACATTAAGTGCAATTTCTTTTGCCCTTTCTGAAAATAAATGATTTTTTTTTTTTTTGCTATTGTTTTCTGGGTGTCTGTGAATCTCAAGCCTTCAGGAGAGACAATATGCTTTATTTATCTCTTTTGTCACCAATTTCCACTATAATGCCTGGCACAGAGGTAGCAATTATCTGTTGAACAATACTAACCTATAGAGTCATAATAAAAACTAACTTTGAATGGGAAAAAGGGAGGAATGTTGAGCTATATGGGACCAGAGATTCTAGAATTTAGAAGCATTATTCTCTTGGAAAACTGTGGTATACTTTAATATAACAGGCCTGTTTAAGTAGGGGAATGAGTCATGCAGAACTAGTCAAAGCCTCTTCAAGAATAATAAGCTCTATGGGGGCAGGGAAGTAAGATTACAAACTCTTCCCTAGATTTCATGATATAAGTACCATCTCTATTCTCATACCATCACCTTAGCCTACTTCCAGTAAATAGTTTTAATTGAGTGTAAAAGGTGGCTTAAAAAAAAAACAAACTAAAAATATGCTCTGTGGGATAATTGAGAGAATGAGTCTGGCCCTATAAAAGCTGGACTCATGAGAGGGAAATATGAGCAATATAGCTTAAACAAAGTTTCCTATTAACTAAATAGTTATTTATGAGTGTGTTAATTCTTATTTTACTTTATTTCGAGAAAGGGTCTTACTCTTTCACCCAGGCTAGAGTGCAGTGGTGCCATCATAGCTCACTGCAGCCTTGAATTCCTGGGTTCAAGTGATCTTCCCTCCTCAGCCTCCCCAGTAGCTAGGACTAAAGGCATGTGCTACCATGCACAGCTGTTTTTAATTTTTTAGTAAAGGTAGGGTCCCACTATGTTGCCCAGGCTGGTCTTGAACTTCTAGTCTCAACTGATCCTCCCTAAGTGTTGGAATTACAGGTATAAGGCACCACACCTGGGCCATGAGTGTGCTAATTCTGTTTTGCTTTCTCAAACTCCATGAACTTACTTGATGCACAAAGCATGTAAGTAAATCATAAAAGAGAATGGTTCATGAGTCAGCCAGTTTAACAGAAATTTATTTCTGATGATAAATATAGTGTTATTTGGTCCAAAGGATATTAAAATCATCACTGTGTAGATCAAATTAAAAAGAATGTTTGTTTTCTGTCAACTGATAATTTTTAGAAATGACAAATACATGTATTTTTGGAAGTAAGCACATCTGGAATGCTGATTTAGCTCTCCATTAGCAAAATAAAATAGTTTATTCTTTTGCTTTAACCAAAAGAACTATAAGGTCCTAAAACGACCTTTGAAAATTTTCATTTCCAAGACTTCAAGAAATTAAAAATAATGATGGGTTTATTTTCAGAACAAAGAGGTTTTTTTAAAATCCCATTAATTTTTCTGTAATAGTAAGGTCAGAGGAATTATTAATACTTTAAAAATCTCAATAGTTTCTGATTCTTCTATAAGGTTCTGAGTTTCCAGCAGATTCACTTTTTACTATTCTCCATTTGACCTTAGAGTTTCTGACTGAAGTTTTGCATAACCTAAGCAAAACAGGCAATAGCAAGTTTTTCAAGAGTTCTCAGAGAGAGATGGACTGAATTCTCTTTTCTAAATCAGGAATGAAATGACATTTTGACCCATTCTGAATACCATGCCACTAGAGATGCTCTAGAGGGAGAGAGAGAAAACCTGATTATCAAGTCCCTCTTGGTGATTAAAGATTACATGAAACTTTTCACAAGAAGTGCTGGCCATGATGTCCTGATTCACTGATACTTACCACACAGAAGTTGCCTATCATTTCAACAGCAGGATGGGCACAATTCATTATCTTAACGGACTCAGTACTGAGTTTGCATAGTTTAATATCTACAGCTAGCAGCTAAAATTCTTTGTTTATGTATACTGAATATGTGGAAAGGCCTTTGGTTATAATATTTCATTCTAGTAAGTAGAAGAGAACATTTCATAATACATATTTTTTTACTGGTTCTTCCTTGTTCTTCATATTCTGAGCTTGAAACTATCCTAAGGTCAATTTATGGTTTCTCTGCTACAAGAATGTGGATCCACTGGTATGATCTATAATATACAACATTCTATTTACAACACAAAACAGATGTCAGAAATACCTTTATCTTATAGGCCCTCCCCCCACTTTTATTTTTAATACCTCATTCCCTGTTGACATGACTGCAACCACTGGAAACTTGTTAACTTCAACCTCTGTGACACCTACAGTTGCTAGAAGACCAATCTCTGAGGGGCCCATGTGGGTTCCTTTGGCCAAAACACATTCCCCTCTTTTAATGTCATGGCCAATGGGTCTGAAAGTCAAAGCAGAACCATAAACAGTGTGATTAAGAACAACATTTTCTCAACTCATGAGGGAAACTTTAGTGTCAAAAGAGGAAGACATTCAAGAGGAGAAAAAAGTCAAGAAATAAAGTAGTAGAAAAATAATGAAATGAAGGGATTCTAAAAATCCTATGCTTTTTTAATTTTAAAAGTTAAACCACACAACAGAAAACAGAAATAGGATTGGATTATATTACTGCTAAAGAAGAACCTGTGACTTCATATTTGAAATTTTGTTTTCTTGAGTACCTGTGAAGAAAATTACAAATTGTTTTGTGCTACATTATAGTAAAACTACCAATTGCAAACTTTCTTTGATAAGGCAAGAATCTGTATCAAAGTATCTAGCAGCATTGATGATAAGAGGTCCACAGCTGGCTAGCTTTGTGGCAAGGAGAATAATGCTAATGAGGTTACAGTCATAGAGGTAATTTCCACTTAGGTTGGTCCTGATCTGTGGCCACAGAGGTACATTCACCTTGGTGTGCTGCCATAAGGATGGGAGAAGTGTAGTTTCATTACAAAGGGATGTTCAGCAAATTAGTATTAATGGAATCAAGGTAAACATACTCCATTGTAAGAAAAATAATTTAAGGTATACACACTATTTATTATAGGACAATAGCGTCATCTTTGTATATAAAGAGGAGCAGATTATTCCCTTATTATTGGTGCTCAGTAGAGCATATGCTATAAGTTAATTGTGTAAATATCCAATTCTGGGATTATCTGAGTTAATACCAAATTCTAGATTACTTAGGGATGGGACTGGGTAATTTTGGATTATCTAGGAGTAGAATTAACCATAGAATATGTAGGGTCATGACTTTACCTCTTTCTCATCTTGCTTTTGACTAACTTGCCTTTACCATCCTTCATTAAAAAGTAGGTAAGGCAGAGATGTGAAACAGAATTCATTTTTCTTCTTGTTAAAGCTCTGAAAATTAATGGCTAATTGACATGGCTACAGATTTATAGTACCCAGGGTTTCCTGAGTAAATGATCATGTAGAAACAAAAGTGGGCCAAAAAAACCCAAAAAACAAAAAACAAAAAAAAAAAAACAATGACTAAAGAGAGATGGGTGTAAAAAAAAAAAAAAAGAAAAGAAACAAAAGTGGGCTATATATTGTATGTGTTTTGAAGTTACCTGATATCTTGGCCTGGCCGAGCTTGTACCAGAATTCGCACTTCAAGTTCTTCAGTGCCCTATAATAAGAGGAGCAGGTTATGTAATTTCAAACAGAATTTCTGAGCAGTAGAATTTAGCTACTCAGATACTTTTGTGATCAGATAGGCCTAGGATATATACAAATATAGAGAAACCAAAAACTATTTGCCATACCTTTTGAAAACACTGAATTTCTAACATAGGCTCCTGAAAAATTAGGTTTGGTGCCAATAAATAAAATTTTTTTGCTCTAATTTTTATGTTTTTTAAAAATATACCAATTGAAATATTAAATCTTGCTTTATAAGATTTAACATTTGAACTAGTACATTTATATATATACTTTATATATTTATATATTATATATCTGTAGATGGATATAGATGGCTACCCTAACAAAGTGTGCATGGAGATAATATCTTTCTTCTTTTCCCATGAATCACGAGTTCAATACCATGCCAAGGTTACCAAATACCTGCAGAAATTTCAGTAAAGGACTTATAGTTTGCCTGGTGGTAGATTCCTGTACATTAATGGCAATAATCAATTTTACATTTATGGGCTGTGAATAATATTGTGACATTGGAACTGTGTCTTGTCATCTGGCAGAGTCTACGAATGCATGTGTTCTGGATTTCAATGCTCTGCTGGCTTCCCTGATGCCAATAAATCTGCTTAGACAGTTTTAACAGCAGGCAATGTGGTCTGTTGGCCAACAGTTGAATTTTATAAGCCTTGTATGTGGAAAGGTGATTAAAAAGAAAATCTCCAGATCAAGGAAAGCGTCTGTCTCTTGGCATGGCCAAATTTTACTATCTTCTCAGCTTGGGGGAATATATGTTTATTTTTAACCTTAGCTTTTAACATATATCTTTAAACCTTCTTCACAAAACAAGTAAGCTTATTATTAAAACTTCAGTTGAATTTATTCTACTTTTATTACTGGCTTATACTCTGGTTTCAATAACTTGCCACTATTTTCAGTGTGATACAGGCTTGCTTAGGTCCAAAAAGATCCCAACATCTTTTATTTGAGGCAATGGAGGGAAAACTTACACACACTTAGTATTTCTAGGCTGTCATTTGGTGGCACTGCTTTTTCCTGAATTACAGAAAACCAGAGGTGAAAGGGTCATTTGATTCAAATACTTGGCTTAGTGTAATATTCAAGAACTTGCCCAAGTGTTCTTCGTTAAATTCTTCTTTAGTAAATTCTAATTTCATGAACTCCTTGACATTTTATCAGAAGCTAGTCTCAATGGCAAATTTCTCAGCTAGAAGGTATGCCAATCATTAATGTCTCTGCTCTGGGAGGTATGTTAACCATTAATATCTCTGCTTTCTTGAGGTACTTTCTTTTCCTTGTTTGCATGTGAAACTGCTTGGGTTAAATATGGTTCAAATTCTGCCATAACAGCAATGATCATAGAAACCCGTCCTGTAGTAACAGATTTTCAAGCTTAAGGAAATTTCTTGTTTACTGGAGACTCATATACTACAATATAAGATCCCACCATAAGCCAAAATAACTGGGTTAATCTCACAAACATTGCAGAAAATGGTTGTGACATAATACTGCCATAGGAACAACAGCACAATAAGACTTGGTGATGACGTACGTCGTCTGATTCCCTGATAAGTTCGGTATCTTCCACTTGGACTACTGCATCAGCACCGCAGGGTATTGGAGCACCTGTTGTAACCCGCATGACTTGTCCTGGCATTACTGTCTGAGTTGGCTGGAAATAAACATGAAAAAGCCAGTTGATGTACTTTGCTGCTGCAAGGAAATGTCTGCAGAGGATGTTAATTTCTTTAATATTTTAAATAAATAAACCATAAAAGAAAGTTTTACAGTCTTATTCATTTTGGGCCAGTGTAATAAAAGCTATCCACAAACAGGTGCACTCACACCAGAGTCTTTAGTTCATTTAAGCTGATTGCATAGGTACTTTAAGGTAATGACTATTTATTAGGTGTCTTTCTTGGTGCTCTGCTTTACTTTAGAAGAACTGCCACTTACATTTGCCACTTTTGCCCCCGCAAATAATGTGAATTTTCCTAATATATGTAAAGTGATTTGAGAGTCTGTAAGAAAAAAAATTGCTAGGATATAAATTATAAATAATAATTACAAAAAAACCCAGCACCTTTATAATTTATTGAAGCTCTGATATTTGAGAAATGCAGTACTTTATTAACTAAACTTTTTGGTTAAATAAAGGCAAGCCAGAAATATTTTAATTGTTGCTTTTGAAAATATTCAAAAACATATTAGCTCACTAATGAATTAATAATAGAAGTTGAGCAAATATAACTAAATCATTTAAAAACGATTCCAGTGTCTGTAATGACCTAGGTTAAATATTACTTTTGAAAATGAAAAACAAGATTTTCATTGTTTGTGTTCTCATACTGATGGTATAAGAGGTAAAACCTGCCCTACTAACTTCTTATAACTTGGTGAAAAGCACTTTTCTGTAAGATTAATCTGATAGATTTGATGTGATCTCAGGAAAGTCACTTGTCAGGGGCAATGATTTAGCTTGGAGTTTTGAAAAGAAATGCTTCAAATTCTGCCTAAGAAAACATCCTGAGACAATATTAATTCTCTATCCCTGCTAAAAGATTTCTTTCTAAAGATGTCTGCCTCGTAAGTATAGTCATGTGCTGCATAAGGATAGTTTGATCAATGTTGGACTGCATATATGATGGTGGTCCCATAAGACTACCATATTTTTTACTGTACTTTTTCTGTTTTGATAAACACTTACCATTATAATTGCATACAGTATTCAGTACAGTAACATGCTGTGCAGGTTTGTAGCCTAGGAGCAACAGGTTCCACCACGTAGGCTAGGTGCGTAGTTGGCTAAACTATCCAGGTTTGTGTAAGTACACTCTATGATGGTCAGACAATAAGAAATTGCCCAACAATGTATTCCTCAGAATATATCTTGGTTAAGTGACCCATAACTCTATTTAAAATCTTAGGTATCTACAATGTGAATATACTTACCACTACCAAGCTATAAGCTTAAAAACTGTTAAGAAGGTATATTTAATGTTATGTGTGTGTGTGTGTTTTGTCATTGTTGTTATTTTAACCACCAAAATAAGATAAAGTAAAATAAACCATACACACACACCTTAGGGAATGGTTAAGAAAAAATACTCTACTACTGAAAGTACAATCAAAGTAAAACTGGAAATTTATTTATTAGAGAAGTCTTAAAAATCTTCTCTCCATAATATTATTACTGTAAACAATACTACCAATAACTAATATTTATTGAACCCACAATGTATGCTAGATAGAGTGTTAAGTGCATTATATATTCTAGAATATAAGCCTTACAAAGACAAAGACTTGTTTCATTTTCTGTTTGCCTCTCCAGATCACATCATTATTGTCTACTCTGTGCTGTGGCCCAGAGGCTGACCTCTAATGGACCATTTTAACCAGGTTCCCATCACTTTGGCTTCTGGTGAGGCTCAGCCAAAGAGAGGGGCCAGTAAGAAATTAGATGGTAGAAGAGAGAAAGAAAAGTAGGGTTTTCATTCCCCTTGTTCTTTTCCTCCTGGGGTACAGTTTGGTGGTGGTTAGGGCATCTCTACTACTGAGGGCAACAGCTGCTGTTGCGCAGTCCTCTCCCATAGCTATGAATCTTCCCAAGTTCGGGTACCATCGTCTTTCTTTGCTCCTTCAGACTAAGAGGTGGTAAGAAAAACTCACTGTTGTTAGCAATCTGGGTGCTGCAGATTCCTTTGTTGATTTCCCTTAGCCCCATCCAGACATTAGAGATAGCCTCTGTTTTAATCTTCTTTAATCATCCTTTTCCCAGACTTATTGCTCTGTTATGGCAAGTCCTAGAAATTATCTGGCATACACTTTGCCAAGCTGAGCACCTATGCATCTGGGCTGAGCTGATGTAGTTGCTCATGTCCTAGGGAAGCAGAGCGCTGGTTGAGCCAAGATACCCTGACCTACAGGCCAAATAACTCTAGTACCCTGCTTTTCTGAAGCTAGGCAATAGCCCCTTAGAGTCTGAGCTGCCGAGATAACCCTATTTCTGGGGAGTTGAGTAATTTCTGTGTTGATTCCTATCCTCCTGGCGATCAAACCACAGCTGTGCTCTGCCATTCCAAGGTATTTGCTGCTGCTGCACCTAGCCTCAGCGTATGAGGCAAGGATCTGTGTGTGTAGCCCCACCATCCATGGGTCTGAAGTCACTACTACACAGTACCTTATCAGTTGCCGCTGAGCCCCATTGGCTCAGTTTCCTGAGCTGCAGCCATACCCTGCTTCCTTGGCCAAAATCTTTTTCTTTGGAGTTTGGTCAGTGCTACACCATACCCAGCAGGTATAAAATCACAGGTACAACCAGGGCACCTGGATCCAAGCTGCTAGGGGGCGCCTCAGAGTCATAAAACTTGGTTCTTTGGATAACCTACACCCAACTCTGCCACAGAGAGTGAACCTGAACCCCAGGAACCAGGTGCCACAATCAATTCACAAGACCTTGGATTCCAGCCCTACAGTCACTCCAAGCACCATATTTTGAGCCCAGTGCCATTGTAGCTGCTTGGAGGACATGTCATACCTGACACCAAGAGGATCCCTTCAGCTGACTCTTCCCTATTGTGAACAAGAATAGGAGGAATCCAAAAGCCCTTGACACCAAGGATATTAATAACCTATGCCAATGCTACCACTGACACAAACTTCTATGCATTAGGCCACTGAGGTACTCACAGTTACTGCTGACATTGAATGCAACTGAAAAAGCTGCATAGAGACTACACCATTGCACCTGTTCAGAAACTCACCACGCCCTTTGCAAGCAGCACATCAAAACCCAACTACAGGTGAAAGTCTTTCTCTACAAAACCACCCTAGAAAGTCTGAAAGAAGCAACAGTTCCACCAGGCTCACAGATCAACATGGGGACACAAGAAACACAAAAAAGCAAGAAAATATGACACCACTAAAGGAATACATCTCTAGTAACAGACTCCAATGAAAAGGAAATCAGTGAACTACTGGAAAAGAAATTGCCAAATAACGATCTTAAGGAAACTCAATTAGACACAAAAAAACACATATTGATAATTCAACAAAATCAGCAAAACAATTCATAAGAATGAGAAATTCAACAAATATATAGAAATCATAAAACAGAACCAAACAGAAATTCCGCAGCTGAATAATTCAAAGAATGAAATACAAAATAACAACAGAGAGCTTCAACAGCAGGCTTGATAAAGCAGAAGAAAGAATTTTGAACTTGAAGAAAGGTCATTTGAAATACCCGGGGGGTAAGGGAGTGAGAGAGAGAGAGAGAGAAAGAGAGAAAGAGAGACAAAGAGAGAGAGAGAAAAAGAGAGAGGAATGAAAAAGAGTGAAGAAAGCTTGTAGGGATACCATACAAGAACAAATATTCATATTATTGGAGTTTCAGGAAAAAAGAAAGGAAAAGGCATAAGAAATTTATTTAATAAAATAATAGCTGAAAACTTCCCAAGTCTGGGAAAAAGTATGAATATCCAAGCCCAAGAAATCCATAGGTCTCCAAATCAAGTCACATATAAGGAAATACACATTAGACTAACAGTAGTTTTCTATGCAGAAACCTTACAGGCTGGAAAGGAAGGAGCTGATATCTTCGAAGTGCTAAAAGAAAAAAAAAATTCTAACTATGAATACTACATGCAGCAAAGCTATCCTTTGGAAATGAGGAAGAAATAAAGTCTTTCCCAGACATGTAAAAATGGAGAGAATTCATTACCACTACGTTGGTCTAACAAATTCTCAAGGCAGTTCTATATCTGGAAGCAAAAGACAATAGTCACTATCATAAAAACACACACAAGCATAAAACTCACTGGTAGAGCAGATTAACAAAAGAGAAAGAGAAAAGAATAAAACCATATCAATATAGAAAACCACCCAATTGCAATGGTAAACAATAACAGAAGGAAGGAGCAAGGGGTAGCAAAACCAGAAAACAGTGAAATGACAGGAGTCCTCACCTGTCAGTAATAACCTTAAATGTAAATAGATTAAATTCTCTAGTTAAAAGATACAGACTAGCTGAATGGATTAAAAATAAAAAACCCAACTATTTGCTGCCTACATGAAACTCACTTCACCTATATGGACATGTATAGACTGAAAGTGAAGAAATGAATCAAGATGTTTGATGCAAATGGAAACCAAAATCAGGCAAGAGTAGCTACATTTATATCAGATAAAACAGACTTTGGCCGGGCACGGTGGCTCATGCCTGTAATCCTAGCATTTGGGGAGGCTGAGGCAGGTGGATTACAATGTCAGGAGCTCGAGACCAGCCTGACCAACATGGTGAAACCCCATCTCTACTAAAAATACAAAAACTAGCCAGGCATGGTGGTGCGCACCTGTAATCCCAGCAACTCGGGAGGCTGAGGCAAGAGAATAGCTTGGACCTGGGTGGTGGAAGTTGCAGTGAGCCAAGATTATGTCACTGTACTCCAGCCTGGGTGACAGAGCGAGACTCTACCTCAAACAACAAAAACAAATAAACAAAAAAACACCCAGACTTTAAGTCAGAAACTGTAAAAAAAAAAAAAATAACAAGGAAGGCCATTCTATAATTATAAAGGGATCAATTTACCACAAGGATACAACAATCATAAATATATATGCACTGAACATGGGATCACCCACTATAAAGCAAGCATTATTTATCTAAAAGGAGAGACAGATTCCAATACAATAATATGGGGAGTTTGGCACCCTACTCTTTGTATTGAACAAGTCATTTAGATAGAAAATCAACATAGAAATGCTGGATTTAAATTAGATTTTAGACCAAATGGACCTAACAGATACTATTTCATCTAAGAGCTGTATAATACACATTTTTTTTTCCACTATCACATGGAATATTCTCCAGATAGACCATGTGAGGCCATAAAACAAGTCTCAACAAATTTAAAAGAACTAAAATTATATCAAATATTTTTTGATATAATTTTGATATAACTAAAACTATAAATCAATACAAGAGGAATGCTCAAAATTGTACAAACATGTAGAAATTACATAACATGCTCCTGAGCAACCAATGGATCAATAAAGATATTAAGAGAGAAATAAACAGGTTTCCCAAAACAAATGAAAATAGAAACACCACAGACAAAAACCTATGGTATACAGCAAAAACAGCATGAAGAGGGAAATTTATAGCAATAAACACCTATATCAAAACAGTGGAAAGATTTCTAAGACACAACATGGTGATGTATCTTAAGGAATAAGAAAAGCAAGAACAAGCCAGATCAAAAATCAGAAGAAGGAAGAAATAATAAAGATGAGAGAAATAACTGAAATTGAGACTAAAGAAAACACAAAAGACGAATGAAATTAAAGTTGGCTTTATGAAAAGATAAACAAAATTGACAAAGCATTAGCTAGGCTAATAAAAAAAGACCCAAATAGACAAAATCAGAAATGAAAAAGAAGGCATTACAACTGATATTACAGAAATACAAAGGGTCATCAGAGACTACTATGAAGAACTATATGCCAAAAATTTAGGAAACCTAGTGAAAATGGGTAAATTCCTCAATACATTCAATCTACCAAGCTTGAGCCAAAAAGAAATAGGAAACCTGAACAGATAGATTATGAGTAACGAGATTGAATCTGTAATAAAGTTTCCTATCAAAGAAATGCCCAAGACCTGATGACTTCACTGCTTAATCCTACCAACATTTAAAGAACTCACACTAATTCTTCTCAAACTCTTCTGTAAAACTGAAGAGGAAGGAATTCTTACAAAGCTCAATCTATGAGGTCAACATTATTCTGATACCCAAACCAGAAAATGACATAACACTAAAAAGGAAAACTATAGGCCAATTTCCCTGATGCAAAATGTTATATCCCTATATGCAAAATCCCTATATGCAAAAATGCTCAATAAAACACCTGCAGCTGAACCCAGCAGCAGATTAAAAAGATCATTTACCATGATCAAGTGGGATTTACCCTGGGGATGCAAGGGTGGTTCAATATACGCCAATCAATAAACATGATACATCACACCAACAGAATGAAGGACAAAAACCATATGATCATCTCAACAGACTTGGGAAAACATTTGATAAAATTCAACAATCCTTCATAATTAAAACTCTCAACAACTTAGGTATAAAAAGAATAAATGTACACAATGAAGGCCCTAGATGACAAACCCACAGCCAACATCATATTGAACAAGGAAGAGATGAAGGCTTTTCCTCTGAGATCTCGGCCAAGACAAAGACGCCCACTTTCAACACTTTTATTCAGCATAGTACTGGAAGTCCTCGCCAGTACTGTGAGGCAATAGAAAGAAATAAAAGACATCCAAAGGGGAAAGGAGGAAGTCAATTTGTCCCTGTTTGCAGATGACATGATCTTATGTATAGAAAATCCTAAAAGCTACACCAAAAAACTCTTACAACTGATATAGTACAGCTGCAGGATACAAAAATGACATATCAACATACAAAAATGAGTGGCATTTCTATACACCAACATACAAAATGATGTATCATCAACATACAAAAACGAGTAGCATTTCTATACACCAACAACAAACTAGCAGAGAAAGAAAATGAGAAAGCTATCCCATGTATAATAACTACCAAAGAAAATCTAGGAATAAATTTAGCCAAGAGGTGAAAAATCTCTGTAAGGACAACTATAAAATACTGATGAAACAGATTGAAGAGGCCACAAAAAAGAAAGAAAGAAAGAAAGAAAGAAAGAAACAGTATCCCATGTCATTAGAAGAATTAATATTGTGAAAATGACCATACTACCAAAAGCGATCTACAGATTCAATGCAATTCCTATGAAAATACCAGTGACATTCTTCACAGAAATACAAAATCCTAAAATTTGTATGAAACACAAGAGACCCCAAAATAGCCAAAGCTATCCTGAACAAAAAGAAGAAAACTGGAGGCATCACACTGTCAGAAATCAATATATACTATAAAGCTATATAACTGAAATAGCATGGTCTGGACATCACAACAGACATGTTAACCAATGGATCAGAATAGAGAACTCAGTGTGTTTGCAGCCCTCACACAGAGTCCCTACTGGAGTGAAGGTTGCAGTGAGCTGAGATCATGTTGGGCAACAGAGCAAGACTCTGTATCAAGAAAAAACAAATCAAAAACCAAAAAAACAAGAACAACCTCCCTCCCCCCAAAAAACCCAAGTAAACAAACAAACAAAATAATACAAGTCATTTATTAAAAAAATCAAGCCTAGCTCTTCTTTTTGTCAGAAAAATGGTCACGGGGATGAAAGCCAGCTTGGTGCGGCATGGACAAAAATATGTAACACTACTGTGCCAACTTAGCTTCAGAGAGCTGTATGTGTATCTTCTCAATTTTTGGATGCTGAAATGAGGAAGCTAGGGTCAACACCATTGGCACCATCCTTCTCCTACATATTTATTTAACTCATTTCTACTGTTAGTCCATGCTAAGCCAAGGAAGAAAGGCATGGAACATAGTGTTTGCCAAACTGCTGCCTTCATCTTGAAAATTATTATTTATGTATTTCTTGCCACCTTTATTTTTATATATTGATTGGTAGCAGCAGTTGAGTATTCCATCTTAGGAGGAGGAAACTTTGAAGGGGAGCAGAAGGGAAAGGAAAAAGTTCTTTGGTTTTCTTTTAGTTCTATTAAATAAGGTGGGAGCTCTATCAACCAACCTTCATAACTCACTGGATTCACAGATGCTCTCTATTTCCTCTGAAACATAACAATGGTCACAGCATACTTTAAGTTTGAAGCTGTTAGACCTTCTCTTGTATACCTGTAAGCTGCCACTCCAAGAATCAATTGAGTTTGTTCCCAAACTTGTTTGTGCCAGTCTGTGACAATAGTTTTAACTGAATTAGGTTATTTAAATAAATATTACATAAACCAATAATACATGAGTGTGAAAGTTATTTTTTTCTATAAAAATTAAGTAGAATCTTGGGCCAGGGGCCATTTTGGAAGCATCTTGCCAAGCTCTGCTTCTTCTCTGAGTATGGAGAAGGCAAAAGAAAAGGAGTAGACATCCACAGAGAAGTTGAGGGAAGAGATCAGCAGGCTTCTAATCAACCAAACACAATTGCTTTGTCAGGAACATCAGCAAAGGGAACCAAAGGAAAAATATCTGTCAAGGGTAACAAAGTGCTCTGCCCTAAGAAGGCAGAGTACAGTGACAACCCCAGATCTCAAAAGATACCAATCCCTCCATTACCCTCTAAACTGCCGCCTGTTAATCTGATTCACCGGGACATTCTGCGGCCTGGTACCTGTGTGCCTTTGTCTACCCAAATCAAAAGGATTTTCCTAGCACAGCAAAAAAGGCCAAAATCCGGAAATCATTGAAAAAAAAAATTAACGGTGGAAACAGGGGAAACGTCCTGCAAAGTTCTGAGACACATCCTCCTGAAGTGGGTCTTCTCCCTGAGGAGGGGCTGCCTACCCTGGAAAGTCCACTGTTCTCCTTGAGGGAGCTAATATAGTTGTGGTGACAATTTCTGCCCCAGAGGCTTTGCTGGCCTCCTGGGCGAGAATTTTAGCCAGGCCAAGGATACCAGAGACAGTGGAATCTCCACAAGAGGCCTGTGGTGTCAGGTGGTGGTGTGTGTTACAGGGGAAACGTCTCCCTGCAGCCATAGATGTTTGGGTTCACCTGCAGTTTCATGCTGGTCAAACCTGGGTTCCAGAGAAGCAAGAAGGGAGAGTGAGTGCCTCCAATTTTCCACCCCCACACCTTAAAGACAATATGTTGTGCCCCAAATGTGTTCACAGGAATAAGGTCTTAATAAAAAGCCTCCAATGGGAATAGAACATCAGGGAAAAGGCCACATCTACGGGAATTAATGGCAGAAAGACTGGAGAGTCAGATTCCGTGGTGTTACTGACAGGTGAACTCTGGTCCTCTCCACACCTATTTATGGGCCATGCAGACTGGTGGGGTGGCAGATGTTAACCTAAGACCCCTAGCATTGCCTGTTGCTTTGTGAGTGAAGACAGATACAGACTCTTACATTTAAAAACAGAAAAACATTTCACAAATTATGATAAATTGTAATTAATATGTAGAAAAACTCATTTATACTACCTTTCTAAAACAGAAATGATGTCAGCAGCTTTTTTGTTTGTTTTTTTGAGACAGTGTCTTGCTCTGTTGCCCAGGCTGGAGTGCAGTGGTGCAATCTCAGTTCAGTGCAATCTCTGCCTCCTGGGTTCAAGTGATTCTGCTGTTTCAGACTCCTGAGTAGCTGGGATTACAGGCACCCACCACCATACTTAGCCAATTTTTTTGTATTTTTTATTAGTGAGGGGGTTTTACCATGTTGACCAGGCTGGTCTCAAACTCCTGGCCTCGAGAGAACCACCCACCTGAGCCTCCCAAAATGCTGGGATTACAGGCATGAGCCATGGAGAATGGCCTTCAGCAGCTCTTTTAAGTGTGAACTTCTTCAGCTGAGCATTGTGAAGGAGTTGAGCAAAACAATAGTTTGCTCCTATGCTCAATTTTTCCCTCCTCTGAACACTTGACTACTTTAGGAGCTGCATCATTCCAATTGCAATTTCATAAAATGTAAAGTATTTTAAGGCAAAGGAAAGCTATTAATTCTCTCCTTCCCCCAAACACATGATTTTTAATATTCAAAACAATATTTTTCAAAGTTCTCTTAATAATCTGAGATTTCTATGGTTTGACTCCAGGATCAATACACAAGGCACTTTGTATTATTTCACTTCTAATTGTTTTCTATATTTCTGGTGTTTAAAATGTTTGAAGTTGCTTCCCACTCATAAATACATGATATATTGAACTTAAAATGTGTTTATTAACCAGTTCTCCATAAATAAAAATAAGATCTGTATATACAATAATTCATCTGTTGTATTTAGGGAACTGTATTCATTGCATGCAAATTATTGTTAGTGTTCTTAATTCAAAGTAGGAGTAAACCAAAATGTATGATTTTTCTTTTGCATGACTCATTTGTTTGTTTTTTTCTTTATTAGTTGGTGGTATGGGTTGGATCATTTGTTTTAAAACTACTTAGGTATGACTGACATACAAAAAGCTGTACATATTTAATGTATCCCATGGAGTATAATAAATTTTTAATTTTTGTGTGTACTTCCTACATTTATAGTCCTGAAAGTCTGTGAACAGATCTTTTTTTCACTTGTCCTATTTTAATGACTGTTTCCAACATTGTTTCGTTATTACAGCTAGGGGATCTTTTTTCTTTTGCCCCTTTAATGAAGATACTAAAAATAATGCACTGGAAGGAGTGGCAGAGTTGGAAAATTTGTAACTGTCATAATATAGGTGTGATATGTCTGGGAAATAATCCTCAAAAATGTTAGAGGAAGGGAGAAAAATTTGTTGAGAAGCAAGATGTTCTTCACTCCTGTCCCCCATTGGTTGTTGGTGGTCAGAATTGTTCAGCATAATAAATAATAGACATTTTTTTCTTATACTAAAAAAAAATTAAGTAAAACCTTTTGGAAACATCTATTAAAAATGCTGCTAAAAAGAAACGCGGTAAAATTAGGTGTGAGTGAGGAAACTGTAAAAGAGTGTAAAATGTAATAAAAATCCAAAAGCATTCTGCTCTTCTATGTATTGCAAGTATCCTTCAGTTTTTTTTTTTTCACTTGAAATAAAGCAAAATAGAAATCATAGACATTGCCTTTTGTGTGGCTTATGTTAAGAAAGACCTGAAAGAAATTAAAATAGCATACTTATTTAAAAGAAGGGCCTTGGCTCTTCATCGAATTATTGACTAATATTTATTTAAGTTAAATTTATATTTATTTTAAAGATATAAAAAAATTTCCCACTTTAACTGATTTTTTCAATTAAGTGGCCAATCACTGGTCTGAAAGTGTCAAATGGACTTTTATTTCCATTGTGGCCCATTACTGCTTCATTTTTTTTTTTTTTTTTGAGACAGAGTCTCACTCTGTTGCCCAGGCTAAAGTGCAGTGGTGTGATCCTGGCTCACTGCAAGCAACCTCTGTCTCCTGGGTTCAAGCATTCTCATGCCTCAGTCTCCCATGTAGCTGGGATTAAAGGCGTGCACTACCACATCCGGCTATTTTTTTCTAGTTTTTTTTTTTTAGTAGAGGCAGGGTTTCACCACGTTGGCCAGGCTGGTCTTGAACTCACGGCCTAAGTGATCCACCCGCCTCAGCCTCCCAAAGTGTTGGGATTACAGGCTTGAGCCACCATGCCCGGCTGCTTCATTTCTTAATATATGTATACCTGTTCCCTGGCTAGATCCCAAGTGAGAAAAATTAAATAATTAGCCAGAGTCCACTTCTTCTAAATTTCCCTATTTGTAACATAAGTTGGGGAAAAGTCTGAGAAGACTACCTAGAAATTGTTCTATTCAGAACATTTTTTTTTCCCCAGGGAAAAAAGAATACCCTATCACAGGGCTGGAAAATGCTTGTAAGGCATGTCTGTGAGACATACTAATAACACTATGCCATATATTAATAGAGGTGGATATTTTCAATTAAGAAATAGTTCTTTTGGTTCTCATGGGAACTATACTTTCAACCCTTTGATAACCTTCTGACTACACTGATAGGAGAAGTTTAGCATTAGATTCAGTGTCTTTCAGGTCTATCAATCTCACCTGTTCACCAGCTTGGGATTCCCCAATGATGAAACGATCTCCTGGGCCATCAGCAGCTGTGAGATGGAACAGAGCCGAGAACAAACATCAGTATGGACCTATAGCATGGAATAAGAACCAATACTGGAATTCTAAAATTCGACTCAAATTATTTGATAAGGCTTAGAGAAGTGGAATATTTTTCTGATCTCCTAGGCGTGACAATGGGTTTGTTACTGCTGGTTTAATATTCGGTATCTGTAACTCACATGCATTGACAAGAAGTGGTCCTAATAGTACCACTGGTGCCAAATTGTGCCATGGTGTCACTGGAGATGGTCTTCCTGTCACCCCATAATTTCCACCCTTGTGCTTTTCTAATAAGTTCTTCTAGCCCATCTTCCTAAATACCGCCTTATCCATGTGTATGGATGTGTGTGTGTGTGTGTGTGTGTGTGTGTGTGCGCACGTGCACACTCATGGACATATATATATATGGATTTATCACTATTGGTATATATATCCATATGTCTCCATTTTTCTATAAAATTTTAACCACTTCATACTGTTTTCTTATTTATCTCCCAGTCTGGACTTCATAATGTGAAATAGGAAGAACATTCCTTTCTTCACTTGACAGCTGAAGGAAATGAATTATGGAAAGAAAGAATTCAGGTAGAAAAGGTAAAGTACTTTGAACAATTTCTGGTTAATGGTAGAGCTAGGACTAAAATCCAGTCTCATAATTGTAGCACAGTATCTTTTAATAATGTATCAAAATTCTGTTTATGAATTAGAATACATAGGCAGTACTGCATCACATTTTCCATTGGCTATTTATTTTTAAATTAAAAAAAATTTCCAGAATTAGGATGGAAAAAATTTATTAAAAAAAAAATATATGTAGTATAACAATGGCTGGCTGCATAAACATTCCTGGAAGTTCAAAAGCGTTTTCTTGACATATGATGTGGCTTTCAGACCAACGCTACTGGGCAAAAATGCCTATCTAGCAAGTTTTATGAGCATGACCATTACCTCCATGTTATCTGCAAACAGCAGAGTTCTGGGGGCATATATACAGAAAATATATACTTTATGAATATTTAGATTACATTTGCAATCATACAGATAAATAATAATATTTTCCCCTTTTAAAAGGACATTAGATTAATTGCTTGTTGATATAGCTACAAAGTGGTATTTTTTCTAAAGGCTTATATAAAACACTATTTATAATGAAGTCATCCCTTTTTTGCATAAATGGTTTTGGTTAGCCTGATGTGGAGAGGGACAAAAATTAACACTGGGTCCCTTTTGTCACAAGATGTTGCATTTTATGTTTTATAGATATTATGTCAGTTAATAAACTCTTGCCTTTCTTGTGTTTTTTTGGAATCAGATTATATTTTTCAGTTTTTACTTGTAAAAACTATTATAGAAGAGTTTTTCTGCAATGTTATTTTATTAAGCCACTTTCATGGGCTATTTTTTAAAAAGGGTTAAAAAGTTTTTACAACAGGCAGGGTGCAGTGGCTCACGCCTGTAGTCCCAGCACTTTGGAAGGCCGAGGAGGGCAGATCACCTGAAGTCGGGAGTTCAAGACCAGCCTGGCCAACATGGTGAAACCCCATCTCTACTAAAAATACAAAAATTAGCCGGGTGTGGTGGCGCATGCCTGTAATCCCAGCTACTCAGGAAGCCGAGGTAGGAGAACCGCTTGAACATGGGAGGCAGAGGCTGCGGTAAGCCAAGATTGCACCACTGCACTCGAGACCAATCTTGTTTCTTCTATCCCCCCACTTATTTTTGCTATCTGTCAGAGCAAGTGATAATTTTTTTACTGTAGAGAATTAAAACATCAGTTATCCTTTAGAGTTACACACTAACTGTACCTCAAACATGAATAAACTTATTTTAAATTATTTCTCTAGTAGAGAAATAATTATCAGCTTGTTACCTCCTATACCAACCTAGACCTTTTCTCTTTTTTTTGAGACGGAGCTCTACTCTTGTTCTCCAGGCTGGAGTGCAATGGTGCGATCTCGGCCCACTGCAACCTCTGCCTCCTGAGTTCAGGAGGCTGCAATCTCAGCCTCCTGGGCAGCTGGGATTACAGGTGTATGCCACCATGCCCGGCTAATTTTTCTGTCTTTTTTTTTTTTTTTGTAGAGAAGAGTTTTCATCATATTGGTCAGACTGGTCTCTTACACCTGACCTCAGGTGATCCGCCCGCCTCTGCCTCCCAAAGTGCTGGGATTACAGGCCAGAGCCACCACGCCTGACCCATTTTCCCTTTTTTTACTTCCTGCACAAGGGGGAAATTAGCACTGTTTTAGAGTAAAAAAAAAAGGTTAATCTGAATCCTGGTTCTGTTTACTGTTAGCTTCAGGGACTCTCAGCAAAATTACGAAACCTCTCTAACCTTCAGTTTTCTTTTTGGTAAAAACAGGTATAATCACAGTTTTAAATTAATAACTTTGGGGCTCTTCATTCCTTTTATTCATTCAGTAAATTTCCGAATGTCTTTCATGCCCCAAGTGTTATATTAGGAGCTGGAGAGAGAGTAGGCGGTAAACCTAGACACTGTTTCTGTTTTAGTGCAGTGCTAATCTGTCATAAGGTTTTTCAAATTCTGGATGACAAATGGAGGTGGGCTTTAAAATCAACTTGTAAATAATTTTTAAATGAAAAGGATAAAAAACATATTTCAGCACACACGGTAAGGGTGACTCTTATTTCATGAAACTTATTTTTGCTTATATGTATATATGTATGTATATTTATATATAATGTATATGTTATATATGTGTGTGTATATCATTGGGTGTAATGTATATTTAATGTATTTCTTCCCATGGGTGTGGTTAAAGTAAAACTCTTAATGCCACTGATGCATCAGGAGAGGCAGATATTAATCAAATAAATAATCACATTAATGAATATATAAATACAAATTAAGAAAATCACTCCAAAGCAAAGAAACATGGTTTTATGAGAGTATACAATTAAAGTACCTGAGCTATACTGGGGAGTCAGGGAATGCATGATAAAAGGATTTCTGATTTTAATATGAAGAATGAGTAAGAGCTAAGGAGGGATGTGTATGTGTGTGAGAGAGTAGGGAGCAGAGAGAGAGAAGAAAGGAGGGAGAGGGAAAGGGAAGGGAGGAGAGGGAGAGAGAGGAAAAGACATAAAGTAGAAGTGCTCCATCATTGTGCACAAAGAGAACATTATGTGCAAAGGCCTTGGTTCATGTCTTCCTTATACTTTATACTCTAGGCGTTCTCACCTGCTAGTACTATAGTTCCCTGAGAGTACCAAGATAACTCATATTTTGGCTCCATGACATATGCTACTTCTGCTATTTAAAGTGTTCTTTTCTCAATCTTGCCTTCTGATTAAAGATTGTTTTAGCTGTTAAGACTGAGCTCAAGTGTCATCTTCTCTATGAAGTCATATCCGACTCCTCTCCCCTCAACAGTTGCTTCCATACTCTTTTGTTTGGCCAGTGTATCCTGAAATTAATTATGGCTTCTTCTTTTTTTTTTTTTTTTTTTTTGAGACGGAGTTTTGCTCTTGTTACCCAGGCTGGAGTGCAATGGCGTGATCACGGCTCACCGCAACCTCTGCCTCCTGGGTTCAGGCAATTCTCCTGCCTCAGCCTCCTGAGTAGCTGGGATTACAGGCACGCGCCACCATGCCCAGCCAATTTTTTGTATTTTTAGTAGAGACGGGGTTTCACCATGTTGACCAGGATGGTCTCGATCTCTTGACTTCGTGATCCACCTGCCTTGGCCTCCCAAAGTGTTGGGATTACAGGCGTGAGCCATCGTGCCCGGCCTAATGACGGCTTCTAAATGTATTTACAGTATTTGCAAATCCCTGGCACTTGCTGTACAACAGGTGTTAAATAAATGGTCAATATGTTAAGTATTCAAAATGGTTGGTGGATGAATGAATGTGGCTCCAAAAATGTTCTTAGATGATTCATGTATGAATGAACAAATAAGCAATATTTTCTAACACAAAGTTCTGTATTTGTTATATATACTTTTTGCTGATGCATGTATATTGTTTCCTTCAAAATTTGAGTCAACATCTTAAGAATATTTATAAAGACTGCTTCAGCTGGGCAGATCACTTAAGCTCAGGAGTTTGAGAGCAACCTGGGCAACATGGCAAAACCCCGTCTCTACAAAAAATACAAAAATTAGCAGGTGTGGTGGTGCGTGCTTGTAGTCCTAGCTACTTGGGAGGCTGAGGCACAAAGATGGCTTGAGCACTGGGTGGGAGGTAGGGAGTGGAGGCTGTAGTGAGCTGAGATTGTACCACTGCACTCCAGCTGGAGCAACATAACGAGATCCTGTCTCAAAAAAAAAAAAAAAAAAAAAAAAAAAAAAGAGACTGCTTTAATTCTGTATAACTTAGATTATGTCATTATTCTGTCTAGCATAGTGCCTAGCTCATTGTTGATAATAAATATTTGTTAAAAGAATAAAGAAATGAATTTGGCATTCTCATAAAGTTTTAGGTGGGAAGTATTTCTCTTTTCTCCTGTTCTCCCACACATGCACATATCCTCAGAACATTGAATACTCATATCAATGTTCTGCACAATCCTCTAAATAAACTGAATAATGAGTACCTGGAAGTCATCTGGGGCAAGCCTAGTATCGAATCTCTGGGAGGTCCATATGTGAAAGGGCTCTGAAGTGATTCTAAGGAGCAAGGTCTTTGTTATCAGGGAAAGTATACCAGTTGTGGAGAGAATATGTGCTCACTTACACTATGTTCTCCACCTTACCCTGAATCTTTCCAGTTGCTGGCTAAGGAAGAATCAGTCAACCAACTACAAAGAAGTTTCTTGGTACCAACAGAGGAGTCATTTTTATTATTTCCCTTATTTCTCAATATTTAATGTATATGCAAATCATCTGGAGATCTTGTGAATACACAGATTCTAATTTAGTAGGGCTGGGACAAGACCTGAGATTCTACATTCTAACATGCTGATGCTGAGGCTGCTGGTCTATGGATTACCCTTTTTAAGAAGCAGGGCACTATAAGATTGAACAGAATACAGACAAATTCAGACTAAGAAAATTTAAGGAATAAAAAATCAGTGAACTACAGGAGTCTGAATTTTACATTAACACCAAGGTTTGTCTTATAAAGACAGAAAAATAATTATCAATCTAATTTGCTGAACAGTCATGAGTCACTTAACAACGGGGATATATTCTGAGGAATGCATTGTTAGGCAATTTTGTTGTGTGAATATCATCATAGAGTATACGAACACAAACCTAGATGGCATAGCCTATTATATACCTAGGCTATATGGTATAGCCTATTGCTCTTGGGCTACAAACTTATATACAGGTATTGATCGACTTACCACCTATGCAACTTACGAGCATTCGACTTTATGACCACAATCGCTAGCCACGACTGCTCCGCGTCTGGCAGCGCAAACGTTGCCCAGCTGGGCGTACGACAGTGCGGACCAGTTTCCGGCAGCACTACCATCTCCACGTGCACCATTTCAACTGTACATATAGCCTACTCAACTTACGACCAAAGCGTGTTACAACCGGTCCGCGGTCCCAACCGTGGTCGTAAGTCGAGCACTGGCTGTAGCATGTTACAGTACTGAATACTGTATAGGTAACTGTAACACAATGTTAAGTATTTATATATTTAAACATATCTAACCATAGGAAAGGTAATGTGTTGTACTATGTGACCTTACAATGGCTACAACATCACTAGGCAATAGAAATTTTTCAGCTCCATTGTAATCTTATGGGACTACCATCATATAAGAGTCTGTTGCTAACCTAAATATTAATGTGTTGCATGACTATATTTATTTAAAAATATCTATAAAAGAGACAGGTTAAAAAAAGTTGCAGTTTTTCAAGATGAATTCTACAAGTTTAGGTAGGAGAGGGCAGAAGTGGAGGCATGATGGCACATGAACCTAGAGCTGGGAAAGAAAAAAAGAAAGTAGGCCACAGTATGTCATTAGAAAAGATGGATGGATTTGAAGGATTTCTATAGAATTGTTTCCTTTGTAATTCTGATATATCTGTTAATGAGTTTTTTTGCTTTGCAACTGTAGAATTTGGAAGGAAGTGATAAAAGCAATATAAACCAAACCCTAATGGCATATGTGTTACGTAAACAATTCATGTTTAATACAAGACTCTGAAGCTGTTCCCTCTTAGTCCTGCTTTTTCTAATGTCCAGAAAATACTTTTAGTTTTGTTCACCCATTTGTTTGAAGAATTCTGGTTATTTATATGATATGAAATTGATACTACTAGATAACTACTCATGGTGTATGTAGAAAACAATCATCCTCAAATTAGCTGCCATGGAATTGTCCTTCATCTTCATGTTCCAGCCACAGTGATCTCTCTTTAAGTCTCTTGAAATACTGTAGAGCTGTTCATTTATTTTCAATAATAAAGAGTATCATCATTTCCACTTTAAGGCTGAACAAATTAGAGCACATAGAGATGGCATAACTTTCAGAGGTCCTAGGAAATAGGTGATAGAGGAATAAGGCAGAACAAATAGTAATTTGTCTACTCTGCTTATAGAACTACACTGTCTGAGACTGCAGGAAAGGCACATGATAATAGTATTTATATGTATACTAAAATTAAGATTATAGGAGAGGTTGCTAGGGAAAGGTAACAAGAGAAGGTGACAAGAGGATTCGTACTTGCTGCAATTACACTCAAGTATTAAATTAGGTGAATTGTTTGGAATTATAAACTGGCTAACTCTTCTTATGGAAAGCATGGAGGTGGGCATAGGATACATGAGTAAGAAGGCATCATGTATTCTTTACCATTATCTTCCAGGGAAAATGCCTATTAACTGTTAATATTGGGAAAGGAGGTATTATTTTCTTAAATATTTTCTTTTTGAATTAGCTAAACTTAATTATTCCAAATTATCTATCTGTTCATGTATTACTCCTGCATTATAAGGCCTTCTTTTTCATTGAAAGTATCCTGTAGTAGGGAACAAAATAGGCTGTCAAATGAATTGCAGAACCAGTTGTAGCCAAAGAGGATTCAAATGGATACAAAAAAGCCCTGAAATGTGATTACTGTTGAAAGAATAAGAACTACCTCTAAATTACAATGGCTGTGGATTGTCTATATTGAATTTTAGTGTACTCTAACTCACTGTATGTGGGGTAAATTCACGAAATGTTAATAGGGGCCAGGGAGTAAGTTAATGGGCAATTTAAAAATGTCCTGTTTGATTATTTTTGCATTTTCCATAAGTAATTTCAATCAGAATATAAACAAGAAAAAAAAACTTTAAAAATTCTCTGTACCAAATGGCAAAGCTTTCTCTTAATATATCTTTTCAGAACTGTATGTTACCATGGCTCTGAAAATAATTCCTGGTTTGTTCAAAATATTCCTTTTTTCCAAATGATCTCAAAATAAGCTCTGAAAGAATAAACCTTTCAAATGAACTTTTTCAAGAAAGCTGCTAGGAGTTCTGAGATATTTTTGCCTTTATTAATATCCACAAAGAAACTGTGGGGCAACAGGCACTCACATCTAAATAGGCAGATGTGAATGCATCAAGAGGATGATTAGCTTTGTCAGTGTGAAGGGAGAAACAAACTCCAAAAATGTAAAGAATAAAAATACTGTATTGATTCAAATTGTAAATATGCCACTTTGATTTTTCTTTTATCTACTTTTATGTTTCAAATTCACTCCCACCTTAATGCAGTTTTAGATTTACAGGTCTTCCTATTATTTTATATTATCATCACTTCATTCCTGCCTTCTTTACATTCTGTTCTTTCTTAATGTTTTATTCTGAGCTGTTTCTACTTATTTCCTTAGTCATTTTATTACTGTCTTGATTTTTGAACTCACATACCTTAAAGCAAGTGATCCTTCAACTGGTTTGGAGTTTTATCCCACATGTTTCTGAAGGATACTGGCTAACGCTTAGTGATCCAGAGCAAGTTAGCAACATCTTTACACCTAGAGGGTTAGCAATGCTCACGAGTGCCACTGGTTATTACTGGAAGGCCTAAGGTAAAGGCAGAGGAGAAGAAAATAGGGAGAATCAAGGGAGCAGGGAGAAAGGAACCAGAGTAAAGGAAGACAGGGGTAGAGAGAAGGAGGTACTCAAAGGAGAGTGGCAGAGAGCCACAACAATTGGTCTCAAGGATATTATTTACCAAAACACTGCCTGAGGGTGGCATTTATAACATAAAAGAGACTAATGAATACATTTACCTTTAAAGAAATGAAAATCACCTTAATTACTAAATAGGATAAAAGTAACTTTTAGGATTCGTAGAGTGTACCTTCCTGAATTACAGACAAAGGTGAGGAGGTATCAGCAGGAAAATCTGGCATAGTTGTAAGACTATGCCACTTGTCTACAGGAGACTTTTGCTTCTTTAATTATGATGTTCATATGGTACACACAGACATACTAACCATTCCTATTTTGAGATTTAACCATCTACATGATGGTTATCTCTTCTGTCTCTCTCAGATGTTACATATCTTGAAGAACTAGCAACCCTTCGCAAGAAAGAAACAATGTGAATCAGCTGCATGGTAGATAATGTCTTGGACTGTTTACAATCTGAGACGCCATTTTACATTTTTTTTTTTTTTTTTTTGGTGAAGTAACAACAACAACAACAACAACAACAAAGAAAACAAAACAACAACTCCAAAATAAAAGTGTACATAGGATACTAAATGGTAATTTTACATAAAAATTTTTTGATTGGTTGTACAGTGTCAGAAAAGTTCATAGGGGCTTTGCTCTCTTTGGCAACAAGAAAAGCTAACAGCAACCGCTTTTTTTGTTTTTTGTTTTTTTTTAATTGAGCTTCTGCAGCTCATGTAAAAATCATAGAACAATATTGTTTGGGAATAATTCTGCCTCAATTTATTTCCTCACTCTCTCCCACCTTATATTAAAAAGATTATAAAAAACAGATTTCTTTGTCTCTGGTGTTTCATCTGCTGTAGATGTTTGCTCTACTCTGGAAATAAGAATTCATTGTTATTTTATAGTAATATTGTATGACTACAAATTATTAGATCAAAACAATTTACTTTTTAGATGGGCAATAAGAAACTATTTCAAGACAATGGTGTTAGAAAAGAAAAAAACCAGAATCTAGAAGAGCCAGTGAAGCTATCACAAGAATAGAATAATTTTCTGTCTGGACAATATTTATTCTAACCAACACTGTAGAAGAAATCAACTTGAAAGAAAAAACCATAGGAGCCTTTGGGGATTTCATATTTATATTCTGGCTTTGACAATTTCAGAAGTATTCTAATCTAGTGAGATCAAGCTGAATGAGGTGAATCCAAGATAATTGTCATGAGAAAGAATACACTAGTGAAAGAGAAAAAAAACCAACAACATAAGCTCAATCTCTCTAACATATTATTTATACAGAAAATGAGAGTACCAATTCAAATGTTATCCTTTTCAGAGATGGTTTAAGAAAATGTGTTCATAATAATAATAATAGGGATAATAATAGTTGCTATCTTTATATAGTTTAAACAACAATTATCAAGTGTTCTTTTTCTTTCTTTTTTTTTTTTTTTAATGTGTGCGGGTACTTTACCAGGGCTTTCTACAACCTCATCTACTCCTTACAACAACCTGCTGGAGTAAGTATTGTTGTAATTATGATAATTTTAAAGATAAGAAAACTGAGGCTCAAAAATTTAAGTGATTTGCTCAAAGTTACAGATGGAACTGGTACTAAAACACTTATCACTAGAACTTTGCTTAAAGCCTGTAGCTTTAACTATTTGCCATGCTGTCTCCAACATAAAAAGATAATTACTAAGAGATGATGATGGCACACAGGGGAGATTAATGATGTATTTAATTATAAGAAAAAGAAAATTACAGGTTGATCATCCCTTATATGAAATGCTTGGGACCAGAAGTATTTTGGATCTTGATGTTTTTCAGATTTTGGAATATTTGCATATACATAATAAGATATCTTGAGGATGAGACCCAAGTCTAAACACAAATTAATTCATGTTTCATATATATCCTATATACATAGACAAAAGGTAGGTAATTTTATACAATGTTTTAACTAATTTTTCTAAAAAAAATTTTGAGTGTGTTTTTACTGTGATCCTTCACATAAGGTCAGGTATGAAATTTTCTACTTGTGGTGCCATGTCAACATGCAAAAAATTTCAGATTTTGGAGTACTTCAAGTTCTGGATTTTTGAATTAGGGATGCCCAACCTGTATTTTCATGGCTAAATATAGTTAAAAAAACCAAAACCAAAACCAAGTAAGAGACTTCATAACTGACCATTAAAAAGGAATTGGCATGCTTAACAGCTCTGACAAACTGGACAATTTTTTTTTTTTTTTGAGACGGAATCTTGCTCTGTCGTCTAGGCTGGAGTACAGTGATGTCATCTTGGCTCACTGCAACCTCTGCCTCCCAGGTCCAAGCGATTCTCCTGCCTCAGCCTCCCAAGTAGCTGGGACTACAGGCACACGCCACCATGCCTGGCTAATTTTTGTATTTTTAGTAGAGACAGGGTTTCACAGTATTGGTGAGACTGGTTTTGAACTCCTGACCTTATGATCCGCCCATCTCGGCCTCCCAAAGTTCTGGGATTACAGGCGTGAGCCACTGTGCCAAGCCAAAAATGTTTTTTTAAACATGTTTCTTCAATGATATCAACCTTGAATTAATAACCAATAACATAATAACAACGTATCATAGTTTGAAAATCACTAAGAGTAGATTTTAAGTCTCACCACAAAAATAAGTATGTGAGGTAACATATGTGTTAATTAGTTCAACTGAGCCATTCTACAATGTATACTACATATTTTAAAACATCATGTTGTACATGGAAAAACAAAACAAAACAAAAAATCAACAACAGTTTCTGAGCAATTCAGTTGAATTTTCATTTTGGGTTCTTAGATTGGAATTTAGGCAGGAACATGCTATTTAGTATTTGCTTTTAAATACTAGTGAGCTGTTGGGGCTACAGGACTTTGAAATATGGCATCTTCCAGAGAATTAGAGGTTTCCCTCATTTCTGCTTTTCATGAAGCCCTATACTGATGTTTGAGTTGAAAGCAGAACAGACCACCTCAACTTTATCCTCGTGTTGGGCATCTGCTCTTTTTTCTTAGACCATACAGATGTTTCAACTAGAAAGCATTTGGAAAACTTCCAGATCAAGAATGTATGCTGTCTGGCATGTGTAGGAACCGAAAGAATAAATTGAGGTACAGTGTTTTAATTTTATTCCTATATGTATATTTGTAAGCAAGAATTTCAGTAACACAAAGGATAAACACTTAACGTGATGGATTCCAAATTTAACCTGATATAATTATTATGCGTTGTATACCTGTATCTAAATATTTCATGCAACCCCATAAATATATATATACCATGTATCCACAAATATTAAAAATAAAAAATTTAAAAAAGTTTTTATATAACTTTTCTTTAACTGAAAAGTTTTAATCAAAATTGTACCAAAGAATATACAGGTGCAGATTAACATGGTTATCTGTGAATAAAGTTATTCTGACAACCATGGGAAAACAAATCTAACTGTTGCTGGGTGCTTGGGCTGTGTCAAAAATCTGAAAAAAAATATACTGTGAGTCTGATTATATTTAAGAAAACCAAAATATTTACCTCGGACAGCATAGCCATCTTTTACTGATGCTGGGAAGGGGGGTAAATTGTCTTTTGCATATACATCTTGAGCAAGGACTCGCCCCATTCCATCTGAAGGAAGAGAAAAGAAGGAAAATGTAAATACCGAGAGCAATAGGGTAAGCAGGCAGTCATAAACAAGATGGGCATGAGTACTTGTCTGACACAGCTTGTAAATGGGCTCAGTCAGACCTCCTGATTTCTGTCCCAAGAAATAGGAGACAGAAAGAAGAGATGCATTCTGGTGCCTGAAATAAAAGATTACATCCAGTCAATTCACAGCAGTGCTTGCAGAGATTATCTGAATATGAGGTGCTATACAGTAATCAAAGATGTGTTCAGTTAATATGTCACTAATCCTTTAACAACCCAAAGGAAAGCCAACTTTAAACATTTTCATACCCATTGATCTAGTACTTTCACTTCTACAAATCTATCCTAGGAAAATGGATAAATGTTTCTGTACATGTTTATTTCAGAGTTGCATACAATAGAAACAATGGAAAGAAACCAAACTATCAACAATATAGGTATTTAAATAAAAATGATATATTCTTAAGATGAAATATTATGCAGGCTAAATATTTATAAAGACTATTCATTGACATAGGAAAATTCCTATGATATATATTTTTACAACATGCAAAGTCAAACATGCAGTGTATAGTCTTAACTATATTAAGATATATGTGTACATATCAACAGAAAAAGAAAAAACATTTAATATAAATATAAAGCATTTATTACTTAAGAATGTTAGATTTATAATTTTTATTCCCTTTGCTCTACTTTCCAAAAATTTCTACATTTTCTACAAATAATGCATTATTTTTTAATCCTAAAGTTTTTTCTTAAGAAGAGAAAGGTTAAAAAAAAAAAGAAAGAAACCATGAGAAACCACCCCCATGCTCCGGTAATCTCCCACCAGGTCCCACCTCCAGCACTGGGAGTTACATTTCAACATGAGATTTGGAGGAGGGGGGCACAGATCCAAATACTACCAATCAGTTAGCAACTATTTGCAAAATTGATGTGTAAGAGTTCTCATGTTGGTGTGTGTGGTTCCTCAAGCTTTGGAAAAGAACTGCACTTTTTATTTCCTTTCTGTCTACTCAAAGCAACAAAAACAGATCTTACTTAAAATGTGTTTTTCTATCCTGGACTTCCAGAACAGTTTTTACTTTTATTTAAATTCAATTCTTCTTAAAAAGCAAGGGCAAACTGAAAAGAAGTGAAAACAAATGCCACACAAAAACTTGAGCATAATTATTTTTAACAGCATTTTTCATAATAGCCAAAAGATGGAAACCGAAATATCCATCAACTGACAAATGAACAAACTGAAGCATATCTATACAATGAAAGATTACATAGCCATAAAAAGAAATGATATATTTCTGAAAACTACTAAGCATTGCTGAAAGAAATAACAGAGACATGTAAATGGAAAGACAGCCTATGTTCATGTTGTTAATGTCCACACTACCCAAAGCAATCTACAAATTCAGTACAATCCCTATCAAAATCTCAAGGACATTTTTTATAAAAATAGAAAAGCTCACCCCAAAATTCATATGGAATCGCAAGGGACTCCAAATAGCTAAAACAATTGTGGAAAAGAATGAAGTTGAAGGAATCATATTTCCTGATTTCAAAACATATTATCAAGCCATAGTATTCAAAACCGTATGGTATTGGCATAAACAGATATATAGATAATGGAATAGAATAGAGAACTTAGAAATAAACCCTTATGTGTATAGTCAAATGGTCTTTGATAAGGGTGCCAAGACCACTTAATGGGGAAAGGACAGTCTCTTCAACAAATGTTGCTGGAAAATCAGATACCCAAATGCAAATGAATAAAATTGGACCCTTATAATTACACTCTATACCTCTACAAGGAAAACTACAAAACACTACTGAAATAAATAACAGGACACAAACAAATAGAAACACACCCCATGCTCATGGATGGGTAGAATCAATATTGTGAAAATGACCACATTGCCAAAAGAAATCTACAAATTCAATGTAATTTGGATAAAAATACTACCATCATTTCTCACAGAACTAGAAAAGACAATCCTAAAGTTCATATGAAACCAAAAATGAGCCCACATAGCCAAAGGAAGACTAAGCAAAAAAAAAAAAAAACAAATCTGGAGGCATCAAACTATATAGTTTGACTTCAAACTATACTATATGGCCATAGTCACTAAAACAACATGGTACTGGTATAAAAACAGGCACACAGACCAATGGAAGAGAATAGAGAACCGAGAAATAAACCCAAATACTTACAGCCAACCGACCTTTGACAAAGCAAACAAAAACATAAAGTGGGAAAAGGACACCCTATTCAACAAATAGTGTTGGGATAATTTGCAAGTCACACGTAGAATGAAACTGGATCCTCATCTCTCACCTTACACAAAAATCAACTCAAGATGAATCAAGGACTTAAGTGGAAGAACTGAAACTATAAAAATTCTAGAAGATAACATTGGAAAAACCCTTCTAGACATTGGCTTAGGCAAAAACTTCATGACCAAGAACCCAAAAGCAAATGCAACAAAAACATTGATAAATAGGTGGGACTTAATTAATCTAAAAAGTTTCTGCACAGCAAAAGAAACAATCAGCAGAGTAAACAGACAACCCATAGAGTGGGAGAAAAATCTTCACAATTCCCACAGCTGACTAAGGACAAATATCCAGAATCTACAAGGAACTCAAGCAAATTAGCGAGAAAAAACAAATAATCCCATCAAAAAATGGGCAAAGGACATGAAGAGACAATTCTCAAAAAAAATATACAAACGGCCAACAAACATGAAAAAATGCGCAACATCACCAATGATCAGGGATATGCAAATCAAAAGCACAATGTCATACCACCTTACTCTTCCAAGAATGGCCATAATAAAAAAATAATAGATGTTGGTGGGGTTGTAGTGAAAAGGGAAAACTTTTACACTGCTGGTGGGAATGTAAACCTGTACAACCACTATGGAATACAGCATGGAGGTTCCTTAAATAACTAAAAGTAGAACTACTATTTGATCCAGCAATCCCACTACTGGGTGTCTACGCAGAGGAAAAGAAGTCACTGTACACAAAAGATACTTGCACATGCAAGTTTATAGTAGCACAATTTGCGATTGCAAAAATATTGCAAAAATATGGGCACCACCAGCCCAAATGCCCACCAATCAATGAGTAGATAAAGAAATTGTGGTATATATACCATGGAATACTATTCAGCCATAAAAGGAACAAAATAATGGCATTTGCAGCAACCTGGATGGAATTGGAGACCATTATTTTAAGTAAAGTAACTCAGGAATGGAAAACCAAACATTGTATGTTCTCACTTATAAGTGGGAGCTAAGCCATGAAGAGGCAAAGGCATAAGAATGATACAATGGACTTTGGGGACTTGGAGGAAAAGGGTCGGAGCAGGTGAGGGATAAAAGAATCCAAATTGAGTACAGTGTGTACTACTTGGGCTATGGGTGCACCAAAATCTCACAGATCACCACAAAAGAACTTACTCATATAACAAAGCACCACCTGTTCCCTAATAACCTGTGAAAATAAATAAATAAATAAATAATAATAATAATACATAAAGAGCTCTTATGACTCAACAAAAATCAAATCACATGAATTTAAAATTAAAAAAAGACTCAGATAGTCATTTTCCCAAACATGCTACACAAATAGCCAACAAGAGTATAAAAAGATGCTCAACATCAATAAGTGTCAGAAAAATGAAAGTGAAAATCACAATGAGAACATCACCTTACACTCATTAGGATAGCGACCATCAAAAACCCGGAAAAGTTTTGGTATAAATAAGGGAACCTGAAGCCCTTGCACACTGCTGGTGGGGTTATAAAATGGTGTAACCACTTGTAAAATAGTATGAAAGTTCCTCAAAAAATTAAAAATAGAACTACCGATGATTGGGGGAAGATGGCCAACTAGGAACAGCTCAGGATTGCAGCTCCCAGTGAAAGTGCAGAGGGTGAGTGAACGCTGCACTTCCAGATGGATTTTTATTGCCCAAAGACCAGGAGATTCCCAGGCAGAGGAGCCCCACGGGTCGCCAGCGCGGCTGTTTTGGCCCATGTGGCTGCTTTGCCCGCACCCTGGTGTGGCAGTTCTCCATACAAAAGACACTGGTCCGGGTGCCCTCTTAGCTGGTGATTGGAGCCCTGAGACAGCAGAGTCACCCATTCATCTGAAATAGCGAGCCAGGCCAGGAGATTCCTAGGCCAAAATACCGCCAGGAATCTCAGTGCCGCTGTTTCAGCCGGCTCAGTGAGTCGCGGCACGGGAGATCCCGGCACCTTTTCAACAGGTGACTGGAACACTGGGAGAGAGTCGACCATTCAACAACAACAACAACAACAAAAAGACTCTGAGTCAGGGAGCCAGGTGATCAGGCTCAGCTGGTCCCAACCCACCCCCTCACAAAAAACAGTAATTGAAAATGCTCTGGGTTGAGAGTTTCACAGCAATCACAGCTGAACCTGGGACGGTTTGGCTCTGTGAGGGAGGGACGTCTGCCATTACTGAGATACTCCACCACTACGAAGGCAGTCTGACCATCGCTAAGGCAGCCCACCGTTGCTGAGGCAACCTGACACTACCGAGAGAGTCCGCCATAACAGAGGTGGGCCACCATTGCCAAGGCAGTTCTACCTATACCCATATAAACAGGACTGCAGGGAAGATCACATGGCAGCTGGGCGGAGCCCACAGCAGCTCAGCAAAGCCTCTGCAGGCAGACAGTGACTAGGCTGCCTCCTAGCTGGGCAGGGCAGCCCTGAAAGAAAAAAAAAAGGCAGCAGCACAACGGAAACTCATAAATAAAGCCCTAACTCCCTGGGACAAAGCACCTGGGAAAAAAAAAAAAAAGGGAGTTTATGAGTTCTGCTGCAGCAGACCTAAACGTACCTGCCCAGCAACTCTGAATGAACAACGGAGCTCACAGCTCAGGACTTGAGCTCCAATAAAGGACAGACTGTCTCCTCGAGCAGCTCCCTGACCCCCATATATCCAAAGAATCACTTCATAAAGGAGAGAACAGACTGACATTTGGTGGGCAACCTTCTGGGACAAAGCAGAAGAGGAAACTGATAGCAACCCTTACTGTTCTGTAGCTGCTGCAGGTGATCCCCTGGCAAGCAGGGCCTGGAGTGGACCTCAGCAGTCCTACAGCAGAGGGGCCAGACCGTTAGAAGAAAGCTAAGAAAAAGCAGTAACTTCAGCATCCACAAAATGGAAGTTCACTCAGAGACCCAATCTGAAAGTCAGTAACTACAAAGAGAACAGGTGGATAAACCCACAAAAATGGGAAGAAACCAGCGCAAAAAGGATGAAAACACCCAAAACCAGAACACCTCTCCTCCTACAAGGGATCACAACTCCTCACCAGCAAGGGAAAAAGGCTGGATGGAGGAGTGTGATGAAATGACAGAATCAGACTTCAGAAGGTGGGTAATAAGAAACTACAGTGAGCTAAAAGAACATGTTCTAACCCAATGCAAAGAAACTAAGAACCTTGAGAAAAAGATTTGACGAAATGCTAAAGAGAATGGACAAAATAGAGAGGAATATAAGTGAATTGATGGAGCTGAAAAACACAACACGAGAACTTCACAAAGCACGCACAAGTTTCAACAGCCGAATTGACCAAGGAGAAGAAAGGGTATCAGAGGTCGAAGATCCACTCAATGAAATAAAACGAGAAGGCAAGAATAGAGAAAAAAGGGTAAAAAGGAAAGAACAAAGACTCCAAGAAATGTGGGACTATGTGAAAAGACCTAATCTACGTCTGATAGGTGTAGCTGAATGTGACGAAGAGAATGAATCCAAGCTGGAAAATACTCTTCAGGATATTATCCAGGAAAACTTCCCCAACCTAGCAAGGCAGGCCAATATTCAAGTCCAGGAAATACAGAGAACACCACAAAGATATTCGTCAAGAAGAGCAACCCCAAGGCACATAATCGTCAGATTCACCAGGGTTGAAATGAAGGAAAAAATGCTAAGGGCAGCCAGAGAGAAAGGTCAAGTTACCCACAAAGGGAAGCCCATCAGACTCACAGCAGATCTCTCAGCAGAGGCCCTATAAGCCAGAAGAGAGTGGGGGCCAATATTCAACATCCTTAAAGAAAAGAACTTTCAACCCAGAATATCCTATCCAGCCAAACTAAGCTTCATAAGTGAAGGAAAAATAAAATCCTTTGCAAACAAGCAAGTACTCAGAGATTTCATCACCACCAGACCTGCTTTACAAGAGCTCCTGAAAGAGGTTCTACATATATAAAGGAACAACCAGTACCGGCCACTCCAGAAACATACCAAATGGTAAAGAGCATCAACACAATCAAGAATCTGTATCAACTAACGAACAAGACAGCCAGCTAGCATCAAAATGGCAGTATCAAATTCACACATAACAATATTATCCCTAAATGTAAATGGACTAAATGCCCCAATCAAAAGACACAGAATGGCAAATTGGATAAAAAGCCAAAACCCATCAGTGTGCTGTATCCAGGAAACCCATCTTACATGCGAGGATACACAATGGCTCAAAATGAAGGGATGGAGGAAGATTTACCAAACAAATGGAGAGCAAAAAAAAGCAGAAGCTGCAATTCTCATCTCTGATAAATTAGACTTTAAAGCAACAAAGATCAAAAGAGACAAAGAAGGACATTACATAATGGTAAAAGGATCAATGCAACAAGAAGAGCTAACGATCCTAAATATATACACTCCCAATACAGGAGCACCCAGATACATAAGGCAAGTTCTTAATGACTTACCAAGAGACTTAGACTCCCACACAATAATAGTGGGAGACTTTAACACCCCATTGTCAATATCAGACGATCAACCAGACAGAAAATTAACAAGGATATCCAGGACCTGAACTCAGACCTGGAACAAGCAAACCTAATAGACATTTACAGGACTCTCCACCCCAAATCCACAGAATATACATTCTTCTCAGCACCACATCACACCTACTCTAAAATTGACCACATAATTGGAAATAAATCACTCCTCAGCAAATGCAAAAGAATGGAAATCATAGCAAACAGTCTCTTAGACCACAGTGCAATCGAGTTAGAACTCAGAATGCAGAAACTAACTCAGAACCGCACATCTTCATGGAAACTGAACAACTGGCTCTTGAATGTTGACTGGATAAACAATGAAATGAAGACAGAAATAAAGATGTTCTTTGAAACCAACGAAAATGAAGACACAATATACCAGAATCTCTGGGACACACTTAAAGCAGTCTCTAGAAGAAAATATATAGCAATAAGTGCCCACATGAGAAGCAAGGAGAGATCTAAAATTGAAACCCTGGCATTAAAATTGAAAGAGCTAGAGGAGTAAGATCAAAAAAACTCAAAACCTAGCAGAAGACAAGAAATAACTAAGATCAGAGCAGAACCGAAGGAGATAGAGACACAAAATACCCTTCAAAAAAATCAATAAATCCAGGAGCTGGTTTTTCGAAAAGATCAACAAAATAGACCACTAGCCAGATTAACAAAAAAGAAAAGAGAGAATAACCAAATTGATGCAATAAAAAACGATAAAGGGGATATCACCACAGATTCCACAGAAATTCAAACCATCATCAGAGATTATTACAAACAACTCTATGCACATAAACTAGTAAACCTGGAAGAAATGGATAAATTCCTGGACACTTGCCTCCTCCCAAGCCTAAACCAGGAAGAAGTTGAAACCCTGAATAGACCAATAACAAGGTTTGAAGTTGAGGCAGCAATTAAGAGCCTACCACCCAAAAAAAGCCCAGGTCCAGATGGGTTCACAGCCGAATTCTACCAGACATACAAAGAGGAGCTGGTATCATTCCTTCTGAAACTATTCCAAATAATCCAAAAAGAGGGAATCCTTCCCAAATCATTTTATGAGACAAACATCATCCTGATACCAAAACCCAGCAGAGACTGCAGGCCAGTATCCATGATGAACATAGATGCAAAAATCTTCAATAAAATACTGGCAAGCCGATTGCAACAGCACATCAAAAAGCTTATCCACCATGATCAAGTAGGCTTCATCCCAGGGATGCAAGGCTGGTTCAACATACGCAAGTCTATAAACGTTAATTCACCACATAAACAGAAGCAAAGACAAAAACCACATGATTATTTCAATTGATGCAGAGAAGGCCTTTGACAAAATTCAACAGCGCTTTATGCTAAAAGCCCTCAATAAACTAGGTATTGATGGAACGTATCTCAAAATAATAAAAGCTATTTATGACAAACCAACAGCCAATATCACACTGAATGGGAAAAAACTGGAAGCATTCCCTTTGAAATCTGGCACTAGACAAGGATGCCCTCTCTCACCACTCCTATTCAATACTGTACTGTAAGTTCTAGCCAGAGCAATCAGGAAAGAAATAGAAATAAAGGGTATTTAAATAGGAAAGGAGGAAGGCACATTGTCTCTGTTTGCAGACAACATGACTGTATATTTAGAAGACCCCATCGTCTCAGCTCAAAATCTCCTGAAACTGATAAGCAACTGCAGCAAAGTCTCAGGATACAAAATCAATGTGCAAAAATCACAAGCATTCCTATACACCAATAACAGACTTAAAGAGAGCCAAATCAAGAATGAACTGCCATTCACAATTGCTACAAAGAGAATAAAATACCTAGGAATACAACTAACAAGAATGTAAAGGACCTCTTCAAGGAGAACTACAAGCCACTGTTCAACGAAATAAGAGAGGACACAAACAGATGGAGAAACATTCCATGTTCATGGTTAGGAAGAATCAATATCATGAAAATGGCCATATTGCCCAAAGTAATTTACAAATTCAACACTATTCCCATCAAGCTACCAATGACCTTCTTCACAGAACTGGAAAAAACCACCTTAAACTTCATATGGAACCAAAAGAGAGCCTGCATAGCAAAGTCAATTCTAAGCAAAAAGAACAAAGCTGGAGGCATCACGCTACCTGTCTTCAAACTATACTACAAGGCTATAGTAATCAAAACAGCATGGTACTGGTACCAAAACAGAGATATAGACCAATGGAACAGGACAGAGGCCTCGGAGGCAACATAACATATCTACAACCATCCGATCTTTGACAAACCAGACAAAAACAAGCAATGGGGAAATGATTCCCTGTTTAATAAATGGTGTTGGGAAAACTCACTAGTCATGTGCAGAAAGCAGAAACTGGACCCCTTCCTGACGCCTTACACTAAAATTAACTCCAGATAGATTAAAGACTTAAACATAAGACCTAACACCATAAAAACCCTAGAAGAAAATCTAGGCAAAACCATTCGGGATATAGGTGTAGGCAAGGACTTCATGACCAAAACACCACAAGCATTGGCAACAAAAGCCAATATAGACGAATGGGACCTAATAAAACTCCACAGCTTCTGCACAGCAAAAGAAACAGTCATTAGAGTGAATCAGCAGCCAACAGAATGGGAAGAATTTTTGCAGTCTACCCATCTGCCAAAGGCTGATATCCAGAATTTATAAAGAACTAAAACAGATCTAGAAGAAAAAAACAAGCCCATTCAAAAGTGGGTGAAGGATATGAATGGACACTTTACAAAAGAAGACATACATGAGGCCAAAAAACATATGAAAAAATGTTCATCATCACTGGTCATTAGAGAAATGCAAATCAAAACTACATTGAGATATCATCTCACGCCAGTTAGAATGGAGATCATTAAAAAATCTGGAGACAGCAGATGCTGGAGAGGATGTGGAGAAATAGGGACACTTTTACACTGTTGGTGGGAGTGTAAATTAGTTCAACCATTGTGGAAGACAGTGTGGCGATTCCTCAAGGACCTAGAAATAGAAATTCCATTTGACCCAGCAATCCCATTACTGTATATATCCAAAGGATTATAAATCATTCTACTATAAGGACACATGCACACGAATGTTCATTGCAGCACTGTTTACAATAGCAAAGACCTGGAACCAACCCAAATGCCCATCGACGATAGGCTGGATAGGGAAAATGTGGTACATATACACTATGGAATATTATGGAGCCATCAAAAACGATAAGTTCGTGTCCTTTGTAGGGACATGGATGAACCTGGAAACCATCATTCTCAGCAAACTGACACAAGAGCAGAAAATCAAATACCGCATGTTCTCACTCATAGGCGGGTGTTGAACAATGAGAACACATGGACACAGGGAGGGGAGCACTACACACTGGGGTCTGTTGGGGGGAAAAGGGGGAGGGATGGGGGGGTGGGGAGGTGGGGAGACAGCATGGGGAGAAATGCCAGATATAGGTTAAGGGGAGGAACGCAGCAAATCACACTGCCATGTGTGTACCTATGCAACAATCTTGCATGTTCTTCACATGTACCCCAAAACCTAAAATGCAATAAAAAAAAAATAGAACTACCATATGATTTCAGCAACCCCACTTCTGGTTCAAATGTTCAATACATGAATGAATAAACAATTAAAGTAGTCATATTAGTAGAAAAAAAGTAGAATGATAGTCATCAGGTGCTAGAGGGAGGTGTAAAAGAAGAGTTATTTAAAAGATACAGAGTTTTGAATTTGCAAGTTGAAAAAATTCTGAAGATCTGTTTCACAATACTTAATATTACTGAACTTAAAAACAGTTAAGACAATACATTTTGCTGTTGTTTTTTTACCGCGACAACAAAAAAGGAATGAATTACCAATACATGCTATAACATGGATGAATCTTGAAAATATTAAGCTAAGTGGAAGACGCCAGTTACAAAATACCATGCATTATATAATTCTACTTATATCTAATGGCCAAATAGGCAAATGTATAGAAACAAAGTAGACTAGAGGGTTATTTAGGGCTGGATGTGGAGATGAGGGGATAGGCGGATGATTGCTAAAAGGGATAGGCATTCTTTGTGAGTTAATGAAAATGCTCTAAAATTGTAGTGATGGCTACACGTCTGAATATTCCAAAAGCAATAAATACTTTCAATTGTATAATATATGAATTATATCTTGATAAAGTTTTTTCTAAAGGCAAGTACAAGCATTTAATATATATATATATATATATATATATATATATATATTTTATTGCACTTTAGGTTCTAGGGTACATGTGCAGAACATGCAGGATTGTTGCATAGGTACCTATATGGCAATGTGATTTGCTGCCTCCATCTTATATCTGGCATTTCTCCCCATGTTATCCCTTCCAACCTCCCCTATTCCCCCACAACAGACCCCAGTATGTGATGCTCCCCTCTCTGTGTCCATGTGTTCTCATTGTTCAACACCTGCCTATGAGTGACAACATGTGGTGTTTGATTTTCTGTTCTAAGTATAAGAGTTTTCTTAAAGAAGAATATTTCATCTCTATATGTGATTATATTTAGAAAAGTCATATTTATGGCACACATATACATACCATCTGGTCTTTTGTTAATATTATTAACATGAAATTTACAATATATATAACTGGCCAGCTTTTAATTTTGAATTCATACTATATATAGGGGTTGCTATATTTAAGGTAAATTAGATCCCTACTGGATTAGTCTTGATTTGGGAGTTGGTAAAAGTTAACTTGTCAGCAAAGATTTAAATCTCTCCAAAGAGAAAAGCATGCATGACCTCACATTTTGCTGTGAGAGCTTAAGGGAAGGGGAAAAAAAAATCTGGAGAGAAATAGGCAATCAAGTGGAAACTGGTAAGGGCTCCCAGTCAGCAGCAGATACAAAAGAATTGAAGGAATAAGGAATAAATGCCAGATATACCTCTCTACTATATAAGCGGCTACATCCACATCTCTTATTAGAGTTTAGGACTAAACAATTTTCTAGTTTTTCTAACCTGTCAATATTAGACTTCATTCAATGTTAGATCAGATGATCCACATGGAATATAAAGAGTATATAATAGTGCTGCAAATTACTTTACCACATGGGACTGTCTCTCTTGCACATGTATAGATACTTACGTAGATGTTAATCCATCCCTTCCCTTTGCCCATAGGTAGAGCCTAAGAATTAGTGTTGGATAAACCTTGCACTTGTGATTTTAGAAAGGCATCCTAAGTCTTTAAACTTAAATGGGAACCAGGAAGCAGTAACTTCTCACTTGGATATTACGATTGTTTTAAGTTTAACATTTGGTAGAGAAATAGCAGTGAGCAGCTGAAGCAATGGGAGCCAAAGGACTTACTGAAAAATGTAATTTCAGAAAAACATGACCAAAATTTCCCTTTACCAGTTGCCCCATTCCAGGAAGAGCTCTATTATAATAAGCAAACGATGGCTTTCCCAATAGGTGATTAATATAACTAATATGCTTGCTTAGGAACATTTGATGGTGGGAGTTTGCAGCTTTTCACAGAGTGCTGTGAGCATTTCATTTTGCTGAAGGTTAGGCTGTGTGCCAAGAAGCTATGGTCCTCCTTTCATGGTCTGAGTAAATAATGTTCATTCTGCTCTACTTTCCTCCACACACTGTATTGTATAATTCTGTAAAATCATGTCTTCAATTGGATGGAGACCATAAACAAATATTTGAAATATGCGTATTTCTGGATGATACAGAGTATCAGAAATCTTAAAGGCAAGGCTATGTATCACTGGGCACCTTGCGCCATATATACAATTAAGTGATCTCAGGTGGTAGACAGGAAGTGCAAAAGGACTGGCTGATACATTGTTTTGTGTGGCAGGCTTACTTGTGCTGTAAGAAAATAGTGGCAGCCTGGTTGGATCAAAAAAGGTAGTCTTTTTATGTTGTTAGTAGGATACATATAAAATTAAGTTTTCCATATGGTAAGAGTCATTAATGAATGCCCCACTAATTGTAATACTAGCTTTTAAAACTGAGATGACTGGCCTACAGGTATCTTCAGAAAAAGTCTTTACCGATTCAAATGTCTGACAAGGGACATACACACAATAAAAATAAAGACAGGGAACTATGTCTAAAGGTAAGTATGATTTGTGAGCATTGAGCTCAAATATATTATCCAAAGGGGAAAAGTTAAATAGTTAATTTGTTTGGTAGGGCATTTATTCTGACACAGATAATACAGATATTTCTTGATTTACAATGAGGTTACAACCTGATGCACCCATTTTAAGTTGAAAACATGGCAATTAAAAAATGCACTCAAATACAACTAACATAGTGAACATCATAGCGTAGCTTTGCCTACCTCACCATGTGCTCAAAATGCTTACATTAACATCCAGTTGGGCAGAATCACCTATTTTATAAAGTGTTGACTATGTCAAGTACTACATATCAACAGCCCACAAAAAATATCAAAATGTAAATTTGAAGTATGTTGAAATTGTGATGGTTTTACACAATGATAAGTCAAAAAACCATAAGTCAAACTATTATAAGTCAGGGACTTTCTATACTCTCTTCTTGCTGTCTAAGTTGTTGGAAAACCATAAGTCAAACCATCATAAATCAGGGACTGTCTATACTCTCTTCTTTCTAAGTTAAGATGGATATAGGAGTAGAAAGCATTCTAATTTCTCAAAGTCACTTATCAAAATAATCCCACAGTTATAAAGTTCCCTGTGTAGTTAGCTCTAAGAGGCTTTTTAGAAAGTTAAGGGAGAGCTTTAAGTTCAGTGGCCCAGGAAATTGATTCCTTGTAATCACTTTGGCTAACCAATATCTATCATTTGTATGAATGAAGAGTAGAGAAAGAGTGTGGTAGACAGTAAAATGTTGAAAGGAAAAGATACTACTGAAGAATTCCAAATACGAAATGTGGACATAAATCCATCTGTTATTGATTATAAATTCTTCAAAGGTTTACTCATGCCCATTGTAACAGCATTGATGCTACAACATTTAAAGGCCACTATTATAATTAATCTACCTGAGAGGTTACTGAAAGGTCTTTTTTCACACATCAACTATTCACAGTGCTCACCAAAAGAATTGAAAAGGCAATCTTAAAATGCTCTGCTTAAATGACCATCAGTAGGAACAATATTAACTAAGGCCAAGGGATTAAGAGGGTTACTCAGAAAGGTGAAGCATGTGCAGATTTGAGTCTTTACATCATTAAAAAAACTTTAAAGTGAATTAAGGGATACCTTAGAGAGGTTGCAGGGTTAGCTCAAGACTACTGCAATAAGCTGAGTATTGCAATAGAGTGATTTACACAAATTTTTTGGTTTCCCAGTGCATATAAGAGTTATGTGTACACTATTCTGTAGTCTATTAAGTGTACAATAGTATTGTGTGAAAATAACAATGTATATACCTTAATTTAAAAAATACTTTATTGCTAAAAAAACAATTGCTAACAATTATCTGAGTCTTCAGCATGTTGTAATGTTTTTGCTGGTGGAGGGTCTTGCCTCCATGTTGATGGCTGCTGACTGATCTGGGTGATGGTTGTTTGTGGCTGGGGTGGCTGTGGCAATTTCTTAAAATAAGACAATAATGAAGTTTGCTATATTGATTGACTCTTTCCTTCATGAAAGATATCTCTGTAGCATGCAGTGCTGTTTGACAGCATTTAATCCACAGTAGAACTTCTTCGAAAACTGGAGTTAATCCTCTCAAACCCTGCTGCTACTTTATCAACTAAGTTTATATAATATTCTAAATCCTCTGTTGTCGTTCTAACAATGTCCACGGCATGGCATTTTTATCAATAGATTCCATCTTAAGAAGCCCCTTTCTTTACTCATCCATAGGAAGTAATTCCTCATCTGTTCAAGTTTCATCATGAGATTGCAGCAATTCAGTTACATCTTCAGGCTCCATCTCTAATTCTAGTTCTCATGCTATTTTGACGACATCTGCAGTTACCTCCTCCACTGAAGTGTTGAACTCCTTAAAGTCATCCATGAAAGTTGTAATCAACTTCTTCTCAACTCCTGTCCAGGTTGATATTTTGACCTTCTCCCATGAATCACAAATGGTCTTAATGACATCTAGAATGGTGAATCCTTTCCAGAAAGTTTCAATTACTTTGCCCAGATCCATTATAGGAATCACTATCCATGGCAAGTGTAGCCTTACAAAATGTATGTCTTAAATAACACCTGAATATTGAAATTACTCCTTGATCTATGGACTACAGATTGGATGTTGTATTGGCAGGCATGAAAACAACATTAATCTCCTTGTACATCCCAATCAGAGCTCTTGGATGACTAGTTATAATAGTTATATTTAAAAAAAAATCTTTTTGTCTGAATAATATGTCTCAATATACTTAACATATTCAGTAAACCATGCTGCAAAAAGATGTACTATCATCCAAACTTTGTCATTATAGAGCATAGAAAGGGAAGATTTAGTGTAATTCTTAACGGTCACAGGATTTTCAGAATAGTCAGTAAGTACTGGCTTCAACTTAGCCCTTATCAAGAGAATCAGCCTGTCCTATAAAGCTTTGAAGACAGGAATTAATTTTTCCTCTCTAGCAATGAAAGTCTTAGAGGGCATCTTCTTCTAATATATAAGACTGTTTCATCTACACTGAAAATATGTTGCTTAGTATAGTCAACTTCATCAATGATCTTAGACAGATCTTCTGGAAAACTTGCTGCTGTTTCTACATGAGCACTTGCTGCTTCACCTTCCATTTTTATATTATGGAGATGTATTTTTTCCTTAAAGTACATAAGCCAATCTCTGCTAGCTTCAAGCCTTTCTTCCATAGAATTTTGCCTCTCTCAACCTTCATAGAATTGAAGAGAGTTAGGGCCTTGCTCTGGGTTAGGCTTTGGTTTAAGGGAATGTTGGTCTACTGAACTTTTAATTTCCTTAAAGACCTTTTCCTTTGCATTGACAACTTGGCTGTAACACCAGCGGCCTAGGTTTCTGGCTGTCTTGGCTTTTGACATGCCTTCCTCTCTAACCTTAATAATTTCCAGCTTTTGATTTAAAGTGAGAGACAAGCAACTTTTCCTTTCACCTGAATACTTAAGAGGCTGTTGTAGAGTTATTAAATGGTCTACTTTCAATATTGTTGTGTCTCAAAGAATAGGGAGATCCAAGGATAGGGAGAAAGGGGAACAGCTGATTAGCGGAACAGTCAGAATTAACAGATTTATCAATTATCAATTAAGTCTGCTATCTTATATGGGTGAGATTTGTGGTGCCCCTGAATAATGACAGTAGTAAAAACAAAGATCACTGACTACAGATCACCATAACAGATATAAAAATAACAAAGTGTGAAATATTGTGAGAATTACTAAAATGTGACAAGAGACATGAAGGAATACATGTTGTTTGAAAAATGGTGCCAAGAGACTTGCTTAATGTAGGACTGCCACAAACCTTCAATTTGTTTAAAAAGAAAAAAAGGAATATCTGCAAAGTCAATAACGTGAGATATGCTTGTATAACATTCATAAAGTTTCATAGCTATTTATGAGATACTAAACATTTAACATGGCGAATGCCCTCAAGTATGTTCCAGTATAATTTATTCCTCACATCTTTATTTGAAAGACCAGCTAGACAAAATTTTGGTGTACTATAGGTCATGCTTACGTATTACAGGCTTTATATATCTATAGAGTGAAAAAGACTGAATGATTTAGCGGTTAGGATCTCCTTTGTTGAAAACCAGTACATTCATTAATCTAGTTATTCCAGAAGTTGTATTAATGGAATAATATAATAAAATTCCTATGCTCATAAAATACATAGCTTCTTCAAAGCGCTATTGTGTGGTGCACTTTGAAAAGCATTGTGTACTTTTTTCAATCTAAGGATGCTCATTATCTGGCAATGTGATGAGTAAGGGAAACCATTACAGTTCTTATGTAATAAAATAAAATAAGCTTTATGTAAGGTTATAGAGTTTGGAATAAATACAAATGTTATGATTACTAGAAACGATTAAGCCATGATTTAGTTGTAAAAAAAAGATGCAATGGAATTGGTAATGAATTAGTTATTAAGTTGGGTTGGTGTTTCATGTTTATTTTATCACTATAACTTCCATCTGTGTTACATATATTCATTTCTATGTATAAAACATTAAGCTTTTAAAATAACTGTGTAAATATAAAAAGCATTTAACCTAATTAAAATGAAAGAGGTATTTTTTTTAGGGGGAATAATTTTTTAAAATATCTAAAATGTCCTTGAGGTCACAGAAAATGCTTCAATTGAGAGCAAGTGCCCACTCTTTTCAGTACTTAATGATGAAAACTTTGCCACACCCTGGTCAAATGAGTAGGATGTCACTGATAAGTGGGTAGCACTTACATTCAATGGGTAAATTTGTTGGTCAGGATTTTGTGCAAACAAAGAAAATGTTCACTCTGTAGTTTGAATAATTTAAATTCTTCTTTAATGGTAATCTCTCAGTCATTGTCCTATTAGCCACAGGCTCCACAGGAAAAAAATATTTTCTTGCCATAGTTTCTATAATTTTGAACCGTATACCCTTTCTTTGTAAACCATGGATCTTAGTATTCTAAAAATAATTCCTAACTTTTCCAACAATGATTGGTCCTGTGTTAGGATATTACTGTTGCCATTAATAAAAAAAAACAAAGTTTACATGTAGGAAATATTTTATAAAATAAAAAATAAAATAAAATGTATGAAGAAACAAAGCTTCCTAGTTGGGATGTAAGAAGAAATACATACCAACATGCCAACTATGATGCTGACTTTGAAGAAATGCTGGTGGCTTATTTCCATATTGCTAAAATCAAAGTAAGGAAATTAGCAAGGCATTATAGTCACAGGGTTGCAACAGTATTACCAAATCATTCACTGTTATATCCAAATGATAATATATTAATGGTTCATATTTTTTGTTTTTAGGAAGTTAACCAAGGAGACTGGGATTCTGCAGAAGAGAAGTTTATAGAAACTGAAAACAAGATTGTAGACAATAGTCAATAAATTCCATTTTTGGAAAAATTGAGTTAAAGTTTTAAAAATTATTGCAAATAAGTTACGTTCTTATACACATTCAGACACATAACAAACAGTATTATTGATTCAAATCTTTGTGTCTCTGATTTTCTTCTTATGCTTTTGTTTCATAAGTAAAGGAAAGAACTGGGGTTCCCTGATGCTTACCCACTGCTGCTTGGGGTGAGCTAATGGCCTGCTAAGAGTTGCAAAGTCTCTGCTTGAGAAAACAGTTAAAAAGTTAATTCTTGCAACACTGGGTGCTCTAATGGGAAAGTGAATCAATTCAAACTAAAAAATGACCCTGCTGGTACTGGCAAATCCTTTATGGTCACTTAAGTTTATCTCTTATCACTTTCAGTAATTTTCATAATTCCACCAATAAAACCCTAGGAATAGACAGGGATGAGTTATAGTTTCTAAACAAACTGGGGACCCGTCTTTACTGGAATGAGGTATTTTTATGTCATTCCTTCTGACAAAATTTCTATTTTCTTTCCATTTTAACTGAAACATTTTTTTTCCACTGCATACATTCTGAATCTCCATGTAATTCTATAGACTGAAGAACTTCAAAACAGATACAGAATTTTAAAATTGCTTAATAAACTACAGCAAATAAGATATGTATATAGAAAATGTGAAAACATAATGGCCTGATAAGAGTTGCAAAGTCTTTACTTGAGAAAACAGTCAAAAGGTAATTCTTGCAGCACTAGGTGCTCTAATGGGAAAATAATGGAAATATTAATATTTTCAATATTATGGGAAAATAATGGAAATACTAAGAATCATATCTAAAGACTGTACCTTATTTTAACCACAGATATAGTCAATAAGAGCTGTGTAAATTAAATTTAAAAATCCTATTGAAAAAATTAAGCCCCCTTATTTTTTGGATTAAGTATTATTTTCTACTAAAATTGCTGAAAGAGATACATTTGTAATATGCTTTTTTTTTCTATTTTAAATTTTATTTTTCTACTTTTTAATTTATAATATACCTTTTTAAAAAGTCAAATAACATATAGGGACATATATAATGGTATGCATAGAAGGAAGTGTGAAAAAGGAAAATTAGTCCACCTGATTGCAACATAAGGCAATTAGGCCAAGGTTATAGGCCTGATTTCTGTGTGAATAAGTAATTTTATTCAATTACATCGTTATAAAAATAACCCTCCTAAACAAGAAGGCTTAATAAGTACTGTGGTAAGAGCACACAAGTGGGACCCTCAATACCAGGGAAAAAAAGCACCTGAAAGCACACGTACAGAATGCTGATTGGTAATAGAATTTTTGAATATAAAGATACTATGATTACTTACAAGTTGTGATCACACACACACACACACACACACACCACAAAAATATATTGAGGAATTTAGTAAAATGTACATTTTGAAGAATGCAGGGAGTATAAAGGTAATGATGTAATAAGATACAGAAGTAGAAGAATATAATGAGATGTGCATAATTTAGCAGCATAATGAAGTTCATGGAATGATGAGTCTAAAGAGATATGAATACCTGAAGGGAATTATGAATGAGTTTAAGAGGCTGCATTCATGGAAAAATTAAAAAATAGACAGCAAATGCCAGTACAGACCAATATCCCTTTGCAAGTAGAATCATTCTAGGTGAAGAGCTTACTAGACTGAAGGTAGAAGATGAAGGCAGTAATTTGCATAATAAAAATATATGCTTTCACTTGAAATATCTGAAGAGCTATCTCAATTCTTTGCTTCAATTTTGTACAGCTCAATCAGAGAAGAGCAAAAATAAAAAATAAAATAAAAACTTCTGCTTAATTAAATTTTCTAATGAGACAGAGATATTACTGAATGACCTGGGTGGGTGGAATTAAAATATGATTACATCAAAATGCATACAGGATCCAGATGTGGGCCAACAGATGGAGCTGAGCCAATTTTAGCTTTGACTATGTAATTTACAAGTGCTTATCCCAGGGCTATAACCTTAGAATCCTCATGTTGGGAGAATAGAGGAATGGGAAGCAGTTGCTAAATTCCAAATAGAGCAGGCTAGTGAAAATGAAATTACTTATATGTATATTATATCCTATAAGAGTATCCTACAATAACGCTATATTGGGTAGACATTATTTACATTTTGCATAGGAGGGAGATAAGACCCAGAAAGGTTAAGTAGCTTGCCCAGGGTCACTTGGCTAGTACAAAGTAAAGCAAGTAAAAGAGCCAAAGAGTGTTTGATGGCAAAGTTCCTTCTAGTATATCTTATTTCCTTTTTCCTTATTCTCTGACAGCCCCTGAACCATCAGGAAGAGTTAATGAACTCCCAGTCTGACCTTGGTAAGGACTTCCTACTGCTTGGAATCAAGAGCTTCAGAATTTCTTCTAAAGGGCAGCAAATCTCAGCTTAAGATAACTGCCTATGTTCAGGCAGCTAACTAGCTAGAAGTCATAGATGGGAACATGTGCCTTTGTGCTGTGGGCAGTATTCTAAAAGAGATACTTCACTGTTCCAGACTTAATTCCAACAGCAAAGCTTAAAGGTTTCTTGACTAGAATTGCTAAAGTGGAAAAACAAAAAACCTAGGTCAGAGACACTGAAGTCTTTAATCATATAATCTTAAAAAAGCTTAGAGCTTATATTCTAAAATGAAATTCCCAAGAGAGCAAAATCCTTTCTATTAAAAAAAAAACATCTAGTTTTTCCATTGTATACCGAAAAAGATTGGGAATTTCAGGGAACGGTGCCAGAATATTTTAATCTGCCTTATAGCAGTTGGTACTGTACCAAGTGTGAAGTTGTAATTTATTCATATCATGCATTTTACAAATAAAGAAAATGAATCACAAATCGTAGTCTTACAAATGTTATCATCCATGGTTATGCCAAGAATGCCTATCAGTGGAATACTTGTTCCTTAAAAGCCTTGCTGGCAGATAGGCTGAAAATAGTAATATGCTAAAAGACAGATCGGAGACAATAGAAAATTCGTCTGTAGTCAAAATAGATAAACAAATAGAAAACACCTTATATATGCAAACACTTCTAGGCACTTGCTTTATAAGAATAATTTTTACATTGATTTAAGATGCAGTATGCTATAATGAAATGAATACCAGACTGGGAGTTAAGGATCCTGGGTTCTAGTTATTGTAACCATAACCATTTCTCTTACTATACCTCTTTGGTTCTAATTTCCCTTGTCTTTGAATAAGAGAGACTATTTGATCTCAAGTTACCCTCTTACTATTATATACAAAGTATTTCATGTACTATATACTCTGAAATTCCTTCATAGATTTCCCTAAGGTCTATGACCTTCACAACAATCACTTTCAGCATTTTATCTACATGTTAAGTCCTTAGTTTTCTGGGATTATTTTTGAACCTTCTTAGACATACAAAAAGTCATTTCAGAGATGTCACAGCTTCATATATACATTCTTAGATTCAGTTGGTCCCAGACTTTGGTTACTAAACATTGGCTTTCCTCTAAGGGCTTCTGCAATTGTAGGTGTTAAAGTGTTTGCAGAGGCAAAATATTTGTAATTTCATAGAATGTGAAGGCCTTTTGGTTTCCCCCAAATACTTTTTCCTACTCAGTGATTAATGAATGAAATTAAATAGTTTAGAGGTGCATCTAGCTGAAATCAAAACCAACTATAAGGGTTTGCTCAGTAAAATGCAAATGTAATTGGCAAAGAAAATATTCTAAAGCATAGTGAGAATGAACTTCTATTCTTTTTTCTAGGCTTTATTTGACTTATGACAATTCAATTTACAGTGATTCACACTTACAGCACTCTGCTTTTTTTATGTCCATGTTATTTATTAGGGCATTTAAAATTAACAATGAACAAATATGTCAGTCAGTTGTCTCATAAAACATATGAACAAGGTGCTATGGGAACACAAAGAAAGGACATGTTTAAACCAGCAAGGGAAAAGGGAGAAGCAGACATCAGAAAATACTTTATAAAGAGAAGCATCTTAAGCTTGATCTTAAAGAATATGTGGTAATTAGCAGTAGTTAATATGTAGAGAAGTAAGATAAAGTTTTTCTAAGCAAAAACTATATAAGCAAAGGGGCTAGGCATAGTGGCTTATACCTGTAATACTAGTACTTTGGGAGGCCAAGGCAAGAGGATCGCTTGAGACCAAGAGTTCAAGCCCAGCCTGGGCAACATAGTGAGACCTAATCTCTTAAAAAAAAAAAAGACATATATAAAAGGCTTAGAGTAAGAGAGAATAAGAAGTAAGAATTGTCATGTTAGGTTTAGGGAGAAGCAAGTTCTGATGATAAGGAGGTAAGAAACAAAAAAATTAGAAGAAATCAGATTATAAAGGGCCTTTCATGACATGTCAAGGAGTTTGAATTTTATCTTGAGGTTATGGGAAAATTGCTGAAGAGTTGTATGTAGGAAGTGTTAATAAGAAATTAGAAAATTTGAACAGATTACTTTGGCATCAAATTGGAGAACGGATTGGGAAGATTTGAGCTAGGGGGAGGACAGCCTGTTACAACAGTTCAGGAAGTTAATAATAAAGATCTAAACTAAAACAATAACAGAAGGAATGCAGAACAAGGGACAGACTTAAGAGGATGTAGAAAAACAAGTATTGTAGAGGTAGAGAAAGTAAGTTTAGTATTTGTTATGTTACATTTACTAGCAGCAGATACATAATACATTTAGAATATGAGTTTGGGGCCAGGTGCGGCGGCTCACGCCTATAATCCCAGCACTTTGGAAGGCTGAGGTGGGTGGATCACAAAGTCAAGAGATAGAGACCATCTGGCCAACATGGTAAAACCCCGTCTCTACTAAAAATACAAAAAATAGTTGGGCATGGTGGCACGCGCCTGTAGTTCCAGCTACTCAGGAGGCCGAGGCAAGAGAATCACTTGAACCCAGGAGGAGGAGGTTGCAGTGAGCCGAGATCATGCCACTGCACTCCAGCTTGGTGACAGAGCGAGACTCCGTCTCAAAAAAAAAAAAAATATGATATGAGTTTGGAGCTTGGACAAGCGCTGGCAATGGTATAGATTTAAAATTCACCTTATAGATGGTATCTGAAACTACTAGCCTGCATGAGGCCATCTAAGTCAGTGGGCAAAATATGAACAGAGTCAAAGAAAAAAAACTGAAAGAAAGCTTTTCAAGGAATTGACAAAGGAAGGCAAGCCTGTAAAGGAGCCAATTAAAGGAGACAAGTACGACATTAATTTGCCTATCTCTTCTGCACTAGGCTATGAAATCCACGGGGCAGGAGTTTTATTTTTATTCATCTTTGCATATACAGGACTTAACATAGTATCTAACATTTAGTTGATGTTTAATAAATATTTGTTGAACAAAGTAAATTATGTTTCTATACATGATGTTTTCTAAGCACGAAATCAAAGGGTATAAGGTGTCTAATTATAATACCCTTTTACATAAAAAATTGAGTTTGATCCAACTCAAAGGTTCAATGCAAACCTCATTATTACTTTTCATCATCATAGGTGTAAACACTTGACAAAAAGTTACCATCTATGAAGAATCTGCTCACTTACAAGTGACAACTAATTTGATGAATAAATGAAGGGGAAACAAGCACATGAAAGGAAAAGAGAATACATCTGAAGGCATTTTCTCCTAGAGGGAAAATGAAATGGCAATTTCCAAAATTTTTTTTTTTTTTTTAAACTAGAATGTCTTTTTAAATGTGACTTGTTATACATGGTGAGATTTTTCTAAGGACTGATGTTAAGGGAGCTCCTCTGAAATTATGAAAAATCAGGGATGGTTAATTTATTTTTATAATAGGTAAAGTATTAATTTTTATAACTTAGGCTTACATTCATATTTTCTGAAAATGTATTGGTTTCTGCTGATATCAATAAATATCTCAATATTGTACATTTAATAATAAACAAAATAATTCCATTAAAATTTTTCTGAAATCACATAGTTAATTCCTGACTAATCTCCTCTAGTGAGTTTTCTAATCTTTCCTTTAATGAGGAGTAAAACAAAAACAAATGGTTTAAGCCTAACGATATGCATATCTAAAATAATGTGAGCCTAAGACGTAGAATAAGGGCAAGCTGTATAAAAACAATTCTTGTTTATGTGGGAACTCAAACAAAAGAGCTAAAATCTGGCACCATTATGTTAGCTGCCATTATTTTTTATAATTTAATGCTGGAAGAATAGCACAATTATGTAGTAAGAGGAAGAATGTAAATCTTGAGACCTTAATCCTATTCTTTTTCTGCTGTTCTGAGTTTGGGTTTCCTTGCAGAAAAATTAGGGTGTTTTTGCTCTCTACTGTTCACTGTAGTTTGAATGTTTTATGGTTCTATAAAGTTTTTTATTTATAAAATTAATTCTGTTGTGTTGTTTCTTTCTACATAACAAATTAAGAAACTATATTTTATTCAGATTGCACTAAGTGTAACTTCTTTTCTTGATGTTGGGAAGAAACCACAAGCTTTATTGGCTGGAAGTTCTCCTCACTAGCCTGGTCTTCTGGGACTGGATGCCTAAATACAACTCCTATGCTGAATTTTTAGAAATGAAAGTTGTTAAAAAACGAAATACTGGGAAATGCTACCTTTCTATTGTCTTAGTAGTGCATGAATAAATTAATTTCTTTTCTTAACATTTTTACATTTAAATACATGTTTTCCAAACAGAAAAGATGATTACAAGACACATTAGTTGTCTCCCATTTCTGACAGAAAATACATCAGATAGACTCAGTGTTAACTATTTTCCCCACTCAGTGTGAGAACCCTTTCTTTAGTCTGCAGTATTGATATTTTGATAGACAGCAGAAACACAGCTGATTTTCTTCCATTTTTAAATGAAAAGGCAGTTTTTTTATGGATTTCACTAAATATACTGTTAAGGCTGGTCTTTAGCCATTTTCTTAAATAAGAAGCAAAAGAATGATGATAATTGTGATAATGGTTAATAATCTTTCTTTTTCAGGGAAACTGTGCATTAATGTTACATTAATCTTATTTGGAAAAAAAATGAAGAAAAGAAAGGGCAATGGTCAAACATAATAGTACCTCGGTAATTGATGATTTCTGTCCCAAGCACCGGAGTCATCTCCAGGACTGTGATAAAGGCTTTGTCCATAGATGTCAGAGGAAAAGGAGACATGCGATGTCTTCTAGCCACCTTGGTGATATCAACAGCACTGTGACCTAAACAGTAAGATAATTAACTGAGAATATGATGCTGTAACACTGATTAAAAAGTGGCAATGACTTATAAATATCACAATTCCAAATTTTAAATGTCCCCAAACGAACATTAGCAGGTGAGAAACTGTTTCTCCTGCCTCCAAAATATAGCCTGCTCTGGTTGAACACTAAATCAAGTTATCAATGTTATATCATGTGTCAAAACTTAGTGAAATTTAATGATGACATTGACTAATCTTTTTTGAGCGCTTCCTATGTGCCAAGACACTGTACTAAATTAACTAATTAATCCTCACAACAGCCTTATGGTGAGGCACCATAATTATCCTTATTTATAGATGAGAAAAGAGAGAGGCTTAGAGAAATTATGTATCATTTTCTAAATCACAGAGCTAGTAACAGAAGAGCTAAGATTCAATCCTAGGTAGTTTTGGCTTCAGAATTCATGTCGTCAACCACTACCCTAAACTCTGAATACTTAATGCACTAGTTAGTAAAATGAAGACCCCAAACATCAATTTATTTAGGATATTATAGGAAATGTTCTGTCCTCTGAAAAACGTCATGGAGAAAGATTATTATTTAGCTATTGACTCCACAGGTGACCATATTTAGTCCCAAAGCATTCAAATAATGCATACATTAAAACTACCAATTTTATATCTCCAATCTCAACCTCTACCCTTAATTCTACATTTTTATATCATCCAACATGCATTTGAATGTGTAACCAGCAACTCAAACCTAAAATGTCCAGAAACAAACTCTTAAATTCCCCATCCTCCAATTCCACCCATACAATGTCTTATTCTCTTGCAGTTTCTATTTCAGTAAATAGCAACTCCATTCTTCCAGTTATTAAGCTAGAACCTTGCAGGGTCCTTGATTCTTATGTATATTTAAACTATCTTTGAAATATATCTTGCAACTGCTCATTACTCATCACTTCCAGTACTACTCATCACTTCCGACTATTATAATAATAATAGTTGGAACCACCATTAATTTCCTGAAAAATTGAATAGCATCCTAACTGGTCTCTTTGCTTCTATCCTTGTCATACTTCAATTTATTCTACACACAGCAGTTAAAACGATTCTCTGAATCACTGAATTGTGCTAATCTCTGCTCATAGCTCTCTAATGACTTTCCACATCCCTAACAATAAAATCTCTGCCATAGCCTATAAGGCCCAACATATTATGGCTCCCATTGTCCTCCTAACATTCCCTCTGTTTACTGTGCTCTAGTCATACTGGTTCCTTTCTTTTACTTGATCATGCCAAATTCATCTCTCCTCAGGGTCTTTGTACTTTGTGTTTCCTCTGCTAGAACCACTCTTGCCCAGATAGTCCCTCATTTCTCCATCTATCCATCACTTCTTTCAGGTCTCTCTTCAAATATCACTTCATCAGAGAGAACTTTGTTGAACACTCTATATGGAATAATATCTACCATCACTCTTTATTTCCCTTACCCTACTTTTCTTTTCTTCATAGCTATATACATACCCATGTACATCCATAATATGGATATTCATAACCATATATAATATGTAAATATAAATGTATATATTTATATTTGTTTATCGCCTTCCTCTTCTCAATGGAATATAAAGCTCTATGACAGCAGCAACTTTCTCTTGTTTACTGTTTTTGTCCCCAATACCTCGAACAGCATCTGATACATATTAGCCAACAAAAAATAAATATTTGTTGAATAAATGCATAATTTAGCCAAGTAGGAGATGGACATAAAAAAATAAATGCATAGCCAGGTGCGGTGGCTCAAGCCTGTAATCCCAGCACTTTGGGAGGTCGAGGCGGGTGGATCACAAGGTCAAGAGATCGAGACCATCCTGGTCAACATGGTGAAACCCCGTCTCTACTAAAAATACAAAACATTAGCTGGGCATGGTGGCGCGTGCCTGTAATCCCAGCTACTCAGGAAGCTGAGACAGGAGAATTGCCTGAACCCAGGAGGCGGAGGTTGCGGTGAGCCGAGATCGCGCCATTGCACTCCAGCCTGGGTAACAAGAGTGAAACTCTGTCTCAAAAAAAAAATAAATAAAATAAATGCATAATTTAATGACAAGAAGGAACTTCTTGGAGTATTATCTCTTTGTATATAAATAACTTGGCCTTTTCCTTGGTGACATAAAAGTCTATATCCCAAAGAGTTAATAGAAAGTAGTAATTGCAAATGCTGCTGCTTGGCTGTCCTAACTGCTATCCACAATCCCCTTTTTAAGTGGGTAGGAGTGGTCGTATGATATAATTCTGGCCAATCAGGGGTAGGAAGAAGTCCCTGGGGCAGGCTTCCTCTTACAAATAAAAAGATAAAAAGATAAAGAGATAAAGCCTTAAGAGAAAAAAGCTTTTACCTAACTACCTTTTTTCTACCTAGAACATGGCTACAGCAGGGAGCTGGGCTGACACTGGGGATTGGGAGGTGCTGCAGCCACTTTTGAACTATGAAGATGCAAGCCCATGCAGTAAGTATAGAAAGATGAGAAGAAAAAAAAGAGTCAAGTCCCTGATGACAATGTACAGCTGCTGTAAAAACCCTAGCATGCCTACCTCCAGACTTCAATATGTGAGATACAGAAGCTAGCATCTCTAAACCACTTTATAATGATTACATGTATCCTTCAGAAGATTGTGAGTTTCTGGTCATTGCAACTTATTAAATTTAGCACTTTTACTCCAATCCCAGTGGCTGCTCCAGACATGTTCAATGAATTGACTTAAAGGCACAACCCCAAAGGGTTTTCATTCTAAGACTAATGAGTGTCACAGGCACCTAAGAAAAAGATAAAGCTCCTTATACAATTAATATGCCATTTCTTCTCATGGTCAATCAAAATAACAAAATTTTCAAAGTTTAACAAACCTTGGAGATTATTTAGTGCTACATAGAATTTTCGATTCCAATTGTGGGTGAACACTTAAAAAGGATTATATGTGATTCACCATTCACTTACAATTGAAATATAAATTTGTAACTCATTTTCATTGAGGTCTTGACCTAGTCATTCAAATATATATATATATATGTGTGTGTGTGTGTGTGTGTGTGTGTGTGTGTGTGTATATATGTGTGTGTGTGTGTGTGTGTATATATATATATATATATATATAAATCATTGTCACAACCAGTGTTAACTAGGCAGAATGACAGAGATTGCTGCTTCTGCTTTTTATTCAGCTTTATGGGTCTCAGATGAGATTTTTTATTTTTTGTGATAAGCTGCACTTTAAGGTGTGAATTGGAAATAACCTTACAAAAGCTGTCTTTTAAAAATATGTTAGTTTCTGAGAAGAAAATTCTACTTTTTAGTTATACAGATTTTATCTGTTGAATATGGTGCTTTGTAATAGGCATTTTCTTATTAAACAGCAAGTCTGACGATCAGTGATACACATATCCATTCAACAAATATTTACTAAGTGCACTTTATGAACCAGGAACAATTAGGGACTTGGGATACTGAGAGTAAAATATACCCTGCCATGAAGAATATTACAGCCCAGCAGAAAGGAGAGAAAGAGAAAGAGAAAAAGGAAGGAAGGAAGGAAGGAAAGAAGAAAGAAAGGGTAGTAAACCATCTGATGGTTCTGTAAGTTGTAGATTGGTTGTCCTGTCCTGTCCTATCCTATGTTCCAGGATACATGTGCAGGATGTGCAAGTTTGTTATACAGGTAAACTTGTGTCATGGTGGTTTGCTGCACAAATCAACCCATTACCTAGGTATTAAGCCCAGCTATTCTTTCTGATGCTCTCCTTCCCTGAAACCCCCTGACAGGGCCCAGTGTGTGCTGTTGCCCCACCATGTGTCCATGTGTTCTCATTGTTCAGCTCCCACATAAGTGAGACAATACAGTGTTTGGTTTTCTGTTTCTGTGTTAGTTTACTGAGGATAATAGCTTCCAGCTCCCTCCATGTCACTGCAAAAGACATGATCTCACTCCTTTTTATGGTTGCATAGTATTTCATGGTGTATCCAGTCTGTCATTGATAGACATTTGGGTTGATTCCACATCTTTGCTATTGTAAATAGTATTGCAGTGAGCATGTGTGTGCATGTATCTTTATAATATAATGATTTATATTCCTTTGGGCTTATACCCAGTATTGGGATTGCTGGATCAACTGCTAATTCTGGTTCTAGGTGTTTGAGGAATCACCACACTGTCTTCCACAATGGTTGAACTACCAACAGTGTAAAAGTGTTCCTATTTCTCCACAGCCTTCCAGCATCTGTTGTTTCTTGACCTTTTAATAATTACCATTCTGACTGGCATGAGATGGTATCTCATTGTGGTTTTGATTTGCATTTCTCTAATGATCAGGGATGTTGAGCTTTATTCATATGTTTGTTGGCTGCATGTATGTCTTCTTTTCAGTAGTGTCTGTTCATATCCTTTGACCACTTTTAAATTGGGTTATTTTTTTCTTGTAAATTTGTTGAGGTTCCTTGTAGATTCTGGGTACTACACCTTTGTCTGATGGATAGATTGCAAAAATTTTCTCCCATTCTGAGTTTGTCTGTTCACTCTGATGACAGTTTCTTTTGCTATGCAGAAGCTCTTTATTCTAATTAGGTCCCATTTGTCAATTTTTGCTTTTGTTAAATTGCTTTTAACGTTTTGTCATGAAATCTTTGTCCATGTTAATGTCCTGAATGGTATTGCCTAGATTTTCTTCTAGGGTTTTTCTAGTCTTGGGTTTTACATTTAAGTCTTTAATCCATCTTAGGTTAACTTTTGTATAAGGTGTAAGGAAGGTGTCCAGTTTCAATTTTCTGCATATGGCTAGCCAGTTCTCCCCAGACCATTTATTAAACAGCGAAGCCTTTCACCATTGCTTGTTTTTGTCAGTTTTGTTGAAGATCACATGGCTGTAGATGTGCAGTCTTATTTTTGAGTTCTATATTCGGTTCCATTGGTCTATGTGTCTGTTTTTGTACTACTACCATGATGTTTTGGTTACCATAGCCTTGCAGTTGAGTTTGAAGTTGGGTAGCATGATGCCTTTAGCTTTGTTCTTTTTGCTTAGGATTGTCTTCACTATATGGCTCTTTTTTGGTTCCATATGAATTTTAAAGTAGTTTTTTCTAATTCTGTGAAGAATGTCAAGGGTAGTTTAATGGGAATAGCATTGAATCTATAAATTACTTTGGGCAGTATAGCCATTTTCATGATATTGATTTTTCCCATCCATGAGCATGGAATGTTTTTCCATTTGTTTGTGTCCTCTCTGATTTCCTTGAGCAGTGATTTGTAGTTCTTGAAGAGGTCCTTCACTTCTCTTGTTAGCTGTATTCCTAGGTAATTTATTCTCTTTGTAGCAATTGTGAATGGGAATTCACTCGTGATTTGGTTCTCTCCTTGTCTACTGCTGGTGTATAGGCATGCTTGTGATTTCTGCACACTGATTTTGTACTTTGCTGAAGGTGCTTATAAGCTTAAGAAGCTTTTGGGCTGACATGATGGGGTTTTCAAATATAGGAGTATGTCATCTGCAAACAGAGACAGCTTGACTTCCTCTCTTTCTATCTGAATATTTTATTTATTTGTCTTGCCTGATTGCCCTGGCCAGAACTTCCAATACTATGTTGAACAGGAGTGGTGAGAGAAGGCATCCTTGTCTTGTGCTAATTTTCAAGGGAAATGCTTCGAGCTTTTTCCATTCAGTATGATACTGGCTATGATACTGTCATAAATGGCTCCTATTATTTTGAGGTATATTCCATTAATATCTAGTTTATTGAAAGTTTTTAACATGAAGAGAAGTTGAATTTTATCAAAGGCCTTTTCTGTGTCTGTTGAGATAATCATGTGGTTTTTGTCTTTAGTTCTGTTTATGTGATGAATCATGTTTATTGATTTGCATATGTTGAACCAGCCTTGCATCCCTGGGATGAAGTCATCTTGATCATGGTGGATAAGCTTTTTGATGTGCTGCTGGATTCAGTTTGTCAGTATTTTATTGAGGATTTTTGCATCAATATTTATCAGGGACATTGGCCTGAGGTTTTCTTTTTTGTTGTATCTCTGCCAGGTTTTGGATCAGGATGTTGCTGGCCTTTTCAATTGTTTGGAATAGTTTCAGAAGGAATAGTACCAGCTCCTCTTTGTATCTCTGGTAGAATTCAGCTGTAAATCTGTCTGGTCCTGGGCTTTTTTTTGGTTGGTAGGCTATTTATTACTGCCTCGATTTCAGAACTTGTTATTGTCTATTCAGGGATTCAACTTCTTTCTGGTTCAGTCTTGGGAGGGTGTGTGTGTCCAGGAATTTATCCATTTCTTCTAGATTTTCCAGTTTATCTGAGGTGTTTATAGTATTCTCTGATGGTTGTTCATAGTTCTGTGGGGTCAGTGGTGATAGTCCCTTTATCATTTTTTATTGTGTCTATTTGATTCTTCTCTCCTTCCTTCTTTATTAATCTGGCTAGTGGTCTATTTTATTAATTTTTTTCAAAACAAAAACAAAAATAGCTCCTAGAGTCATTGATTTTTTTTAAGGGTTTTTCGTATCTCCATATCCTTCAGTTCTACTCTGATCTTAGTTATTTCCTGTCTTTTGCTAGCTTTGGTTTGTTTTTTTTTCTCTTGGTTCTCTAGTTCTTTTAGTTGTGCTATTAGGATGTCAATTTGAGATCTTTTTAGCTTTCTGATGTGGGCATTTAGTGCTATAATTTTCCCTCTTAACATTGTTTAAGCTGTATCCCAGAGGTTCTGGTATGATGTCTCTTTACTCTCATTGGTTTCAAAGAACTTCTTGATTTCTGCCTTGATTTCATTATTTACCCAGGAGTCATTCAGGGGCAGGTTGTTTAATTTCCACATGGTTGTGTGGTTTTGAGTGAGTTTCTGAACCTTGAGTTCTAATTTAATTGCACTGTGGTCTGAGAGACTGTTTTTTATAATTTCAGTTTGGCATTTGCTAGAAGTGTTTTACTTCCAATTATGTGATCTTTTTAGAAGTAAGTGCCATGTGGCACAAAGAAGAATATATATTCTGTTGTTTTTGGGTGGAGAGTTCTATAGATATATGTCAGGTTCACTTGATCCAGAGTTCAGTTCAGGTCCTGAATATCTTTGTTAATTTTCTGTCTTGATAATCTAATGTTGACAGTGCAGTATTAAAACTTCCTACTATTATTGTATGGGAGTCTAAGTCCCTTTATAAGTCTCTAAGAACTTGTTTTATGAATCTGGGTCCTCTTGTATATTTAGGATAGTTAGCACTTCTTGTTGAATTAAGCCTTTTACCATTATGTAATCCCTTGTCTTTTTTGATATATATCTTTTGGTTTAATGTCTGTTTTGTAAGACTTTTAACACTAGGATTGCAACCTCTGTTTTTTTCTGCTTTCCATTTGCTTGGTAAATTTTCCTCCATCTCTTTATTTTGAGCCTAGAAGGAATGTCTCAAAGGAGGAGTATTGTAATTCTCTGGTACATCAGCAGGTAGGGGTGTGTGTGCGTGTGTGTGTGTGTGTTTTCAACAAATATTAATTGAGCACCTTTTTATGTGCCACGAGGTTTCTTCCCACACAGTACTCACCCCAAATTATACAGTAATTAGCTACCTCCCCAATAAAAAACCTACTTCGGCTGGGCATGGTGGCTCATGTCTGTAATCCCAGCACTTTGGGAGGCCAAGGTGGGTGGATCACCTGAGGTTGGGAGTTTGAGACCAGCCTGACCAACATGGAGAAACCCCATCTCTACTAAAAATACAAAATTAGCCAGGTGTGGTGGTGCATACCTGTAATCACAGCTACTCAGGAGGCTGAGGCAGGAGAATCGCTTGAACCCGGGAGGCGGATGTTGCGGTGAACCGAGATCGCACCATTGCACTCCAGCCTGGGCATCAAGAGCGAAACTCCATCTCAAAACAAAAACAAAAAAAACCTACTTCACCAATAGCTATTTCACCTATTAGAAAGGGTTAACTTGGTCCTGTAAAAAGGAGAAAAAGAGTGTTTGTCACTCACTTTCTCTACAAAATAATAAAACGAATGAAAGAAATAACAGTTGCTCTTTTTAAGTAAAAGGGGAAACTACATATTATCAGTAACACACCCAGTTCTGTGTTATCTCTTACCTAACAAGCAGGACAATTATGTGTCCATATGATTCTATTTAGCAAAAGACTGTAGCTAAAATAACTTTGAAAACCATTGATCTAGGTGATCCATTGTTTTCATTTTCAAATCAAAAGCGGATAAACAATGCTCCCTGGCCAGTACCAGGTACATATCCAGACTAGCATCTGGAGGCCTAGGCTAAGAATGCATAGCATGCAAATGCATAGTCTTACAGAGGCCTCCCAAGGGCTGAAATTAAAGCTTTAGAATGGCTTTAATACTAACAATCTTCTTAAGAAAAGTGAACCAACTGCAGATGACTGCTGTCAGTTTAGATGTTATAATCATTGGGCCTGTCACTCCTAGCTCATTTCAGATAGCTACAGTGAGGAAGATGTCTAGACTCCTTCCCGTATATAGTTTTACAAGTCATACATTTCCAAAGTAAATCTGGTAAGCAAATAGTTGTTTCCTTTCTTCTTTTTCTGTATCCATTTTTAAAAGAAATACAATTTCAACTATTTTCTGAAGTTGATACTAGTGATTTACAAGGGGCTTCAAAATTAAAGCTTCAGAAATTTAAGAACAGTTGCCACAGACATCTCTTATTTTGTGAATTACAAACCCAAAGTGCTTCTTACTGCCTTGGGCCATTAGAAAACTCAATCAGCAGGAAAAAGGAAAAAAGAAAAATGTTGATTGTTTCTCTTGCTTATTGTGACTGTGGAACAGAAGTCTGATAGAAGAGAAAAACTGACAAAAAAGTATGCACTTTTTCCTCTTGAAGGCCAGGTGAATTACTGCCTAGCAGTCAGCAGCCCATAAAATCCATTTAGGCAGAAATAGAAAAGGAAGGAGTGAAAAATTTTTAAAAAGGTAAGAAGGTTATAAAGTAAAAGAAGTTTTATTTTTGGATAGAGAAAATAGTTTCCTACAAAGCAAAACTATTTCATGGCCACAAATATATTCTGACAGCTACCTTAAAAATGATTATCAATGGTCACAAAGAGAATCTGTGAGGGCATTAGCTTTATTAAACTCATATGTATTACAAAACTTAACAAATATGTGAAGATACATGCCCCACTGAGAAGATCATAGTGTTCAAGGAAATATTCATTTTAATTTACAATAGTAGAATCACCTGATGATATCATCGTTACTGTTAATTCGTAGGTACATTAGCTAGTTTGGTAAAAATAAACTACAAAGTACTTTAGGATATAATAGTTTTATTTGAGAGCTGGCGCAGAGGTAGGGGAGGTAGTCTAGACATCTTACCCACTATAGCTGTCTGAACTGAGCTACGTGGCTAAGAGCGACAGACTGAATTATTACAACATCTAAACTGATAGCATTCCTCTGCAGTGGGTTTACTTTTAAGTAGATTTGTAGAATGGAAGCTATCCTTAAGTGGGTATGAATTGATGCTACAGGTTTCTCTAATAAGCCTACATTTCCATAAGTACAACTTCTTTTTTATATTTTCTAGTTCAGTCCAGAGATGGGGGTTGACTATATTTTAGTTCAGAATTTTTGCAGGGTAAATAATAATGTTACTGAGATTTCCTATCTCCCTTGAGGCAGTTACAATCACTGAAAAGACTATAATAAGAACTCAGTGCAAAATGAATAGGGGTTCACTCAGGACTGTCATCATCAAAGACATGGTTAAATACTAATGACACTATGATGTAGAAAGCCTCCAAAAGGTCACAGAAAGTACAAATGGAATGGATTCCTTTTTACTGAGCAGAGTAACAATATGGATCTTTGTTACGAAGCAGTAACCTTTTGTTGTGGCATGGTCATCTTGAAATGGAGCTATTTATACCAATAAAATTATTTTTCTCAGTTAAAATGCATCCTTTTAAAGCAGTCGGTTCTTAATATATAATGATTCATCCTATTTTTGAGACAGGGTCTGGCTTTGTTGCCCATGCTGGAGTGCAGTTGCATGATCATGGCTCTCTGCAACCTTGACCTGCTGGCTCAAGTGATCCTCCTGTCTCACCCTATCAAACAGCTGGGACCACAGATGCATGACAGCATACCTGGCTAATTTTTTTTAATGTTTTTGCACAAATGGGGTCTCCCTATGTTGTTGAGGCTGGTCTTAAACCCTCAGCCTCCCAAAGTGTTAGGATTACAGGTGTGAGCCACCATGCCTGGCCTTCCCTGAAAATCCATTTTAAAAATTAAAAGTAAATGGGCTGGGTGCAGTGGCTCATGCCTATAATCCTAACACTTTGAGACACTGAGATGGGTGGAAACCTGAACTCAGAGGAGTTTGAGATCACCCTGGGCAACATGGTGAAACCCCATCTCGATTAAAATACAAAAAATTAGCCAGCAGGAGCCTGTAGGCCCAGCTACTCCGAAGGCTGAGGCATGAGAATTGCTTGAACCTGGGCAGAGGTTGCAGTGAACCGAGATTATACCACTGTACTCAAGCCTAAGCGACAGAACAAGACTCTGTCTCAAAAAATAAAATAAAATAAAATAAAATAAAGTAAATGAAGAAAAGCTGTCTTTGATCATAAAAGAGAACATAACAGAAACAAGATGTTCATGTAGGTTCTTCTTGATTAAATTCAGAACCTCAAGAAGAAACTTCACTTTTCAAAACAAGCAGTAGAAAAGCTCCCTAAACTACATAAAGTATAAATCATTATTCATCTTTGGATATACTGCAAATATCAGGAGACTTGTTCTGTTCTTATTAATATTACTGCCTCTATTTCAGACAGTATTTGCAGCTTGAATACTTCGTATTTCTATTTCTTGGATCTTTCTGAAGAGCAAACCACCTAAGATAATAAATAGCTTTCCTAGGAAACGTAAAGAGCAAAGACAGATGATAGTAATATGGTCAGCTTAAATAGTTAGGGTCCTTGGTAATTCAAACAATGCATGGCTCAGATATGCAAAGCATTCAGACTTTCATATAAATCTCTCCAATTAGGAGAAAGCGGCTCCAAAGCTTTAGGGAAACACTGGCAATGGTAGAGTTTGTAGGCTCAGGACTATAGGGCATTTTGTATATCTGAAAATAATTTTCATATTATCTTCAGTGTAATAGTTTTTCAAGTTTTTCTACTTGCTTATTTAAACAATGAGCCTCATAGCATTTCTGACAAACCCTAAAAAGTATAGCTTAAAGAATTATTATTTACTAGAGCTGAATAAAAAATACGTAAATTCTCCTGGTATTTCTGTACATAAAGATGATAAAATAGGCATTGCTGTCACAAAAATGTTAGCTTCATAATTTATATCAATAGTTGATTATCACTCACAGGATAAAATTTCAGTTCCTTAGAATAGTATATAAAACCCTTCTTTGCTTCCTTTTCAGCTTCATCTCTCATTATTCCATCACTCAGAAAATTGATAATATTATAGATAACAGAATACAGTGTACTATTTCACAGTTCTCTGCCATAGCATATTATGCTCTTTCTGTCTAACTTTTCTCTCATCCTTTTATTTTCCAGGGAAATTACAACTCTTCCTTTACAACATTTTTTCTGTAAGAAAGTGCTCAAATAATGATAGGAACATGTCAAAAGGATCTTGGAACAAGATTGAAGAGCTCCCTTTCAGTAAACCGCATACAAGCTTATCATCAAATTAGAATAGCAACAGATTTTAATCTATTTAATAAAATAAGAATCTATGAATATATACTAAATATAAAAATGATTTAAATCTTTTTTTTTTTAATTGAGACAGTAAGTCTGGGTCACAGCTGAGTCAAGGGAGAAGCAAACCCAGATTTTGGGGTTGGATCTTTATTAATATGTAATATCTATGAGTTATCCAAGTCTAGGAATCAATTTGCCAGGTCTGTACAAGATTCCATATGGAGATGAAATCTAGGCTTTCTAAAGTTAAGAATTCAGGCCTTGGAAATGGATTACATCTACCTGAGCTTACTTTAAAAAGAGAGGGAGGGAGAGAGAAACACACCAGAGAGAGAGAAAGAGAGAGAGAGAGAGAGACAGACAGAAATACAGAGACAGGGAGACACACAGAGATAGAGACAAAAAGAGATGGACAGATGGAGAGAGACAGACAGAGACAGACAGAGACACAGAAAAAGAGAGACAGAGAGAGGGATAGATAGAGACAGAGAGAGACACACAGGGGGAGACACACACACAGAGAGTGAGAGAGAGACAGAGAGAAAGAGAGACAGATAGAGATGGAGAGAGAGAGACAAAGAGGGACAGAGAGAGAGAGAGACAAACAGAGACAGAGAGGGTCTTAGGTCTCAGGCTTAGGCCTCATAGTGAAAAGCTGAAACAACTTCTGGGATGTTTTTCAAAGAGCCAGTTGTTCCACAAGGGGCCGTGGGTAGTTGTGGAAATGGAGAGGTGTTTGTAGATACATATTTGAGACAAAACAGAAAGGGCTCAGTCACGGGTCCTTTAGGACATGGGGAGATACAGATTCAGAGAACCCTCCCAGCATCCTAGGTGAACAGTGGTACGATTTATCAAGACAGTAAGTCTGCGTCACAGCTGAGTCAAGGGAGAAGCAAACCCAGATTTTAGGGTTTGGTCTTTATTAATATGTAATATTATGAGATATCCAAGTCTAGAAATCACCTTGCCAGTTCTGTACAGGATTCTGTAAGGAGATGAAATCTGGGGTTTCTAAAGTTAAGAATTCAGGCCTTGGAAATGGTTTAGATTTACCTGCGCTTATTTTAAAAAGAAAGAGAGGGAGGAAGAAAGAAAGAGAAAGAAAAAGAGAGAGAGAGGGAGAGAGACAGAGAGAGAGAGAGAGAGAGAGAGAGAGAGACAGAGAGAGACAGAGACAGAAAGACAGAGACAGAAACAGAAAGAGAGACAGAGGGGAGTAGGGAGGTACTCAAGAAATAATTACACATATTTTATAATATGTTTGATGCCATAAACAGGGGCTGGGGTATCCTTTTAAAATAACAACAACAACAACAGCAGGAGCAGCAGTACTCATGGATTTCTAGAAAATAAGATGTTATTACATAGAGTTTACATCAACTGGCTCTCACTATACCTTAAGAGATTCAGAAAAGTGCTAGTTAACAACAGAAGAAAACACTAGCTAACATGTCCTGGGGAAAACATATGTCTTCTCAAAAATTGGTGAATTCTACTTCACCTGAAAAGAAGTAAGAAAAAGAAAAAATACAAACAAAACAAAACAAGCAAACACACACAGGCCAAGGCATCGTTTCTGGAAATATTAAGTGAGTAAATTATTATTTTTTAGAAAGTGTTTCTATTTTGGGCAAATATTAATAAGGCCCAGGGTAGAGCTATGATGCCCTTCCCACTTTGAAAATACGCTGGCCTGAGAATAAATTCTTCCTTATAACAGAAGGCCAACTGTTACATGAAGAAATATTGAAATCAGAAAATCACCACTTGGCAACCATCTAGTAATAATTGCTTCAGGGAAAATCATCAATTGATGCTAAGACTAGAAGGTAAAAGCCTCAAGAAAAACAAAATAACACATTTATCTGGTCTCAAAGTATAGCGCTACAAGATACTTATTAACTGTACTTATTAACTACAATGGTAAAATTTGGCAGACACCCTTTAGCCAAGTAATCAAAGTTAATATCACCGGTAATAGGATAAACTGACATGAGCCCCCTGATAAGATGCACTGAGAAAGATACAACATCACATTTGAGACATTCCTGACCAAATGTATAACCAGAATTGAACCATTAGGAAACCTCAGAAAAATATAAATTTGAGGGACATGGTACAAAATAACTGACCTATTTGCTTCAAAAATATAAAGGTAATGAAAGACAAAGGCAAAGTTGAAGACTTGTTCCATATTAAAGGAGTCTAAACAGACAGGATAACTAAATATAATGCATGATTCTGGATTGAGTTCCGGATCAGAAGAAAAGAATGCTGTCTCCTTTGTTACAAATAACATTGTTAGAAAAACTGTCAAAATATAACTTGGATAAGATTACATAATAGTATTGTGGCAATGTTCATTTCTTAATTTTCATAATTATACTGTGGTTATGTAAGAGAAAGTCTTTTTTATTTACCACCCTCCAGATTTCTTTGAAGGAAATACAGATTAAATTATTCAAGGGTAAAGAGGCAACATGTCTGCAATTTACTCACAAGTAGTTTAGGAAAATATGTATATTAACATATAGAGAGAAATGATAAAGGAAATGTGACAAAATGTTAACATTTGGGGGAGTCTGGATGAAAACTAAACAGAAATACTCTACGCTATTAAAGTTTGAAATTATTTCAAAATTTCAATAATCACTTTCATCAATAGTCTCTCCTTTCTGAAACAATGCATGTATGACTCTCCCTTTTTTTTTCCACTTAGATGCTATAAAATACTCTATATTAGGATTTTTTTTTTTTTTTTTTTTGAGATGGAGTGTTTCTCTGTTGCCCAGGCTGAAGTGCAGTGGTGTGATCCTGGCTCACTGCAACCTCTGCCTCCCGGGTTCAAATGATTCTCCTGCCTCAGCTTCCCAAGTAGCTGGAACTACAGGCTGTGCCACCACACCCAGCTATTTTTTTGTATTTTTAGTAGAGACAGGGTTTCACAGTGTTAGCCAGCATGGTCTCGAACTCCTGACCTTGTGATCTGCCCACCTCGGCCTCCCAAAGTGCTGAGATTACAGCTGTATTTCAGGATTTTTAATTGCATATTATATTAACCATATATCTCACAGTAATTACACTTATTTATATACATGTCTGTTTTCTTAACTAGATTATCCGCTCTAGGAAGAAAAAAAAAAAGGCCTTAACATAAAGGTCCAAAGATATTATGCATACAGTACAGTCCAGATGATACAGGATGCCAAAACGGAAGGGTTATATAAACAAACACTACTTACAACTTCAAACCTTATTCTGGTCATTTTGTCCACTTTTAAAAAACAACTGTACATATTAATGACAGATTGAAATATGTAAATGATAGATTGAAAACTAGGTTTTTCTTCTCTTTTCCCTATCCTTTTGCTAAGTAGAAGTGAGGTGTCAGTTTACTAGGTAAGAGAAAAAGGGAAAATGAGAAAATATGATAATAATCACTTTTGTCTAAGGTCAAGTAATGAGGAAAAATTAGCTTTGCTTAATGTTTTTACTACCTAAAGATTACATTATAACACTGTATGCAAATCCTTACAGGTTATTTTTGAGTTCAGGAGACTTATTTGTAGAAAAATTTTAAGGTCAGAAGAAGAAAAAAGTTAATTCAGTTCCCATGGTCTTGTGTAAGCTGTCTTTATAGCTGTCTTCCTTTTGCTTTTAAATTTGTAACATATAGTTAAGCTAAAATATGGTATTAAAAGTAAACATATTAAAATTATCTGGGAGAACATGGAAAAAATATCAAATAAAAATTAAAATGCTACAAGAAAATAAAATGATGAAAACTAAATTTGCTAAAAAACATAAAAAGGCTAAAAAATTTTAAATCTATAAATGAGTCAAGTGCTAATATTCTTACAAAGAAAAGCAAAATCTTTTGATCTGAGGTGGCTTCAGATGATTAAAAGGAGCGTTTCATAACTGTCTTTATAAGGCTAGGCTTCACTACAAGGTGTTCTTAAGGAAGCCCCTCATATTAGGATCCCTTACAAGTAGCATTAGTAATATATAAACACATTAATAATTGTGGGTACTGGTTATTGCCACCATGGTAAAATACCAGCTTTCAGGCAAAATCCTCCCATTTCTTGTATCCCTCTTTCATGATTTCTCTTCATTGCTTACTCTAAGTAAACACCCTTTGATTGTTATCATTCTGGTTCAGGAATATTAACCTCAGAATTGTATATTATCTGATATGGAAGCCCTTGGTTCATTCATTTTTTTCCCCCTTAACTTTAAACCTGGTTCTTTCACATTAATCCCTGTTCTGCTGTCTGATGTCTGGTTTGGTGCTGTTTTGTGGGTCTTGGAACTTGAGCTTGCTTTGTTGTGTTTCTATGACCCCTTGATTAAGCCCTCAATAGCCAAAAGAATGACTGAGAATCCTTATCTCCCAAAGAAAGAGGCTTGGGGTTTAATTTTAGAGGCATTAATACAAGTGTAAATATTTTTTTTTTCGGGGTCAGTCTCCACTTGAAGCATTTTCATTGTAAATGACATTGATTTGAAAATGCAAAATTAGAATATTGTTTTCTTCAGTAGGCCCATGTTCCAAACATTCTCTATACAAAAGTAAAGAAAAAGTAATTTTTCTTTAGAAATTATAAGCTATTATATCTCTAAAAGTGGAACCTGAGAAGTAATCTTTAAAGGACTTTGCAAGTATTAAATAGTGTCTATAATGCTCTGGGAAAATGGACCAAGTGAAGTTCAGAGCTGTCTTTGCAGTGAAAAGTATTTTATCTGTTCATAAAAGTTGTATTTCCCTTAGTCAATCCTGGTCATTCTACATGGTGTTTTTTCTCATATTATCAGGTGTACACACACCAAACTTCAACTTCCAGAATGCTCACTCTAAACATTAATGACAGACTAATAAAAAAGTAAACTCAGTTAATATATTTCATAATATATAAACAATGTTAAGGCATGATCTTAAGTACTGCAGTAGATGTTAATTTGTATAGCTGGAAAAGGTCATCTTAGAACAGGTGATCACAGAGAATGAGGATAAGTCTTTCCCACTTTTGAAGATTGAGTCAGTGTTAACTGATGAAAACAGAAATCTAGTTTTCAAGGTATTTTGCACATATGTAGATAGAAACTATATAGCTATTCATTCTATATTTATTGGGCATTAGATGTGACCCAAGTCTTTCTATAGGTCTAAAAAGTGGGTTAATTTTATAACTATTTTTCTAGCCGGGCATGGTGGTACGTGCCTGTAGTCCCAGCTACTCTGGAGGCTGAGGCAGGGGAATCGCTTGAACCTGGGAGGTGGAGGTTGCAGTAAGCCGAGATAACGCCACTGCACTCTAGCCTGGTGATAAAGAAAGACTCTGTCTCAAAAAAAAAAAAAAATTATAATTAATTCTGCTGATACAAGTGCTATAGTTTTTAAAAAGTGTAAATAATAGTATAACCGTACTGAGAAAAAAACAATACAATACAATACAATATAATACATGTACTGAAAGGAAATAATTATATGTTAGTAGCAGTGGTTCTTTAAGTGGTAGAAATGAGAATGACTTTTTTCTATTTTTCTGTATTAGTCAGGTTTGACAATGATACTGTATCACTAAAATGTAATCGAGGCTGGGCGTGGTGGCTCACACCTGTAATCCCAGCACTTTGAGAGGCCGAAGCAGGCAGATCATGAGGTTGGGAGTTCAAGACTAGCCTGGCCAATATGCTGAAACCCTGTCTCTATTAAAAATATAAAAATTCGCCTGGTGTGGTGGCGCATGTCTGTAGTCCCAGATACTCAGGAGGCTGAGGCAGAAGAATTGCTTGAACCTAGGAGGTGGAGGTTACAGTGAGCCGAGATGGCACTACTGAAGTCCAGCCTGGGCGACAGACTGAAATGCCGTCTCAAAAAAAAAAATTTTTTTTTTAAATCAGTAGGCCAGGCATGATGGCTCATGCCTATAATCCCAGCACTTTGGGAGGCCAAGATGGGAGGGTCACTTGAGGCCAGAGTTTGAGGCTAAAGCAAGCTATGATTGCACCACTCTACTTCAGCCTTCGCAGCAAAGCAAGACCCTGTCTCTAAAAAAGTAAAAATATTTAAAAAATTAATATGTGCTTTTGATTAGAAATAATTATCTTTTTAGTCAATCTCAGATAACATCTTTCAAAGTCATGGTCCAAATTCTGGGGGTCCAGGACAATTTCTTAACAGCATTTGGTTTAATTGTGCTTTTAGCCATCAAAAACTTCCTACTGCTGCTCTAGGGATAAAGTTCAGATTGCCTAGAGCAAGTTTGTCCAACCCTTGGCCCATGGGCTGCATGGACCCAGGATGGTTTTGAATGTGGCCCAATACAAATTCATGAAATTTCTTTTTTTTTTTTTTTTAAGACGGAGTCTTACCCTGTCGCACAGGCTGGAGTGCAGTGGCCTGATCTTGGCTCACCGAAACCTCTGCCTCTCAGGTACAAGAGATTCTCTCTTCTCAGCCTCCTGAGTAGCTGGGATTACAGGTGCGAGCCACCATGCCTGGCTAATTTTTGCATTTTTCGTAGAGATGGGGTTTCACGATGTTGGTCAGGCTGGTCTTGAACTCCTGACCTTGTGATCCGCCGGCCTTGGCCTCCCAAAGTGCTGGGATTACAGGCATGACCCACCATGGCTGGCTCGTAAACTTTCTTAAAACATTATGAGATTTATGCATGGACTTTTTTTTTTTTTTTTTTGAGCTCATTGGCTATCGCTGGGCTATGTAGCCCAAGACAATTCTTCTTTCAATGTGGCCCAGAGAAGCCAAAAGACTGGACACTCCTGAACTAGAGTGATATCTTTTATAATCTGGCCTTTCTCTTCAACATCCTTTGCTTTCTACACATACCCTTACAAAGTAAACTTAATAGCACACTTAATAATTTCTAGTACATAGTATGATTTTGTTCACACCTCTGTCTCAACTGCCCTTTCCCTTCCAGCCTAACTAGCAAATACTTGCCGATTTTTCAAGACTATGAAGGCAAGGTAAAAGATACTGTAATTCATACAGTTGCCCAAGTTAGAAGCTGTGTTTATTTCAACGTTATTCCCAAGCCAAGTGCAGTGGTTCATGCCTACAACCCCAGCAAATAAGATGAGATTCCTAACTTCTACAGGACTTCCTTGACCCCTTTACCTTCCACATCTAGTTCTTACTTCTGTCAGTTATGGTTTCTTAATATTTCAAAAATCCTCTCTTTTCTACTTCTATTGCTTCAGCTTTAATTTAGGCTCTCCTCAGATTTCTGCTTCTGATCTTGCTCAGACTCAATCCATTCTCCATTAAGTAGTAAATGTTTTCTAAAAGTTCAAATTTGATCTCATTTTTATATTTAAATTCCTTTATTGGCCTTTATAGTAAACTTTAAACCCATTAGCATGGTACTTGGGAGTTTATCTGCAAAATTGATACGGCCAATTGGAGGTCAAGATCTGTTAACTGTCTCCAGCTTCTTCATTCCCTATTCCCTTCTTCTTCCTCCTCCAACTGTCCCACCTCATCCCCATCTTTGTGTTGCAATGCCTGGAGCATGGCAAGCTCTCAAATATTATTTTTAATTACCTTAATTAATATTATTTTCAATTACTGCCTTCATCTAAGATAAATAAGCTTAAGTTCAGGTGGAGACAACAGTCTGAATAAAACAGCCATGCTGGATTTTCTCTATTTTTCTCTTCCGCATCATGCTACACTCTACCCTGCTCTGTGCCATAAAAGGCTAGCATTCATGGATAGGATCAATAGTATCCTTCTCCCTGAGGTTTCTGCTTGAGTTCAGCCAAAGTGAGGCATTGGCAGGAGAATATAAACCAGAAGAGTACCGACAAGGTATTTATTCCTTTGGCCCTCTGTCTGCTGGTTGGTAGTAATAGTAATTATGTTCCTCTACTGAAGCCCACTGATTCTCAGACAGCATTCTAAAAGCTATGAATCTTTTCAGGTAGCTGCCCCCTTTCCTGGCTTCTTGACGCTTAGAGATAGTAACAATTCTTTGCTGTTGTTAGCTCCAAAAGTCCTTCACCTTCTCTTGTTTTTCTTAACCCAAACTACTTCCTTCATTAAATTCCCCACCATTATCCTGTTTCAGAGTATCATCTATCTCCTGCCAGGACCCTAAGTGATACAACAGCTAAGGTGAGAATAGATACAGTATGTTTAGAGAGAAATGCAGAGATCAGGATAGAACACAAGGTTCTTATTGGGAATCAGTGGGAGTTGAGGCTAGAAAAGTGACTAAAATCAAATCATTGAGGCTACTGAGTGCTAGGCTTTGGAGTTTGAACTTTATTATGTAAGCCAATGGTAAATAACTTTTAAGCATGAGAGTGATACCCATAAAGATTTATTGTAGACAACAATTTCTACCATAGAAAGGTTAAAATATCTGCTCAAAAATCACATCTCTAAATAGTAGGTCAAGATTAAACAATAGACTATTTGATAGTAGATAAAATTGTAGGTCAAGATTAAAAGGCCAGATCTCCTGATTTTCGGTCTGATGTCTTCTGATTTTTTCCCGTACTACACTTGGAGGACATTTTCCCCTTCAACTTCCTGTAGTAAATATGAATATGAATAGAATATCATCCATATAGGGCACTTTGTTAAGCATAGGGAGTGAGGTTTTTTTCATTTTTGTTTTGAGACAGGTCTTTCTCTGTTGTAACTCCGCCTCCCAGGCTCAAGGAATCCTCCCACCTTAGCCTTCTGAGAGGCTGACACTATAGCATATGCCACCATGCCCGACTAATTTTTAAATTTTTGGTAGAGACAAGATCTTACTCTATTGTCCAGGCTGGTCTTGAACTCCTGGGCTCAAGTGATCTTCCTGCCTTGACCTCCCAAAGTGCTGGGATTATAGGCATGAGCCACTGCGCCTGGCCTGGCAGTATGTTGAAATAAATGAGATTCCTATCTTCCAGTTTTTCAAGAAACACACAAATCAGGCTGTGTTTTTAGGAAAAAATAACAGACTATGTGTAAGCTTATGTTTTAAGGTACAAACAAAATGCTACAGAAGATAACAAAAAGGAACAACTAATTCTGATGGGACAAACTATAAGGCTTTACAGAGGAGGAGACAATTAAAATGGGCTTTTAAACAATAAGAAAAAGTGGAAGAATACATGAAACTAGAGCAAATTTGAACAAAATCAGTTTTGTGAAAGTACTTTTAGATAATGAGAAATTGCCCAATGAGGCTGGAGGCTGGAGGTGAAGAGGATGAAATATAAGGTATAAGGCTGATCAATTCTGTTCAGGACAAAGTTTGGAGGCTTAGTACTATGGAAAATAAAGAACCATTCAAGATTTCCAGTAGAGAAGTAGTATGTACTTTAAAATGCAATACTTGACTGGTGGAAGATTGTAAGGGAGCAAGAGACTGAAGACAGGAAAAGCAATTCTTATGCTACTGCAATCCTAAAGGAGAATGATGAAGAAGGCCTGAACTATTACAACAGGAATGGGAAAAAGGATATTTAGAAGACCTGCATCAGAGGGTTCTGCGACTGTGCTTTGGGAAAGAGATGGTAAATATCATGAGGAGATTTCAAATTTAGTTATTAGAGTAAGTGGGAATGTAATTGTATAAAATAACAATACAGGAACAATTTGGTGGAAAGGATTCTAAATCTGGTTTCTGAGGAAAGAAATGTGAGATGCCAGCAGGACATCAAAGGGTGATTCCAGTATGCAACAGCAAGGAGAGTCTGGAGCTTGGAAGAGAAGTCAGGCTTAAATTAGAAAGCTATTAGTATGTAGGTGGTGAATCTAATAATGAGAATCAGTAATTCACTTGTTACACACAGAACAGTAACATATACAGATCATCAAAAAATAGACACTGATGGACAATATATGTCCATTCCAAGATAATTCTATCATCAATCATTAACTTTTTAATACATTTTCTAGATGCTTAATCCATATACATTTTGTAACCATCTTAAAGAATTTTAAGTATTTATATTATGTTAAAAAGTTTAACAGAATTAACAATACATGCATATTGTTGTACAACAGATCTCTAGAACTTTCTTATTTTGCATGGATGAAGTTCTGTATCCATTGGGCAATTCACTATTTCCTTCTCCTCCCAGCCCCTGGCAACCACCATTTTACTTTCTATGAGTGTAATTACTTTAGATGTCTCATATAAGTAGAACCATAAAGTATTAGGTTTTTTTGTGATTGGTTTATTTCACTTAGCATTATGTCCTGAAGGTTCATTAATGTTGTAGCATATGACAGGATTTCCTTCTTTGTTTAAAGGCTCAATAATATTACATTGTATAAATAGACCATATTTTGCCTATCCACTCATCTGCTAATGAACATTTAGATTACTTCCGTATCTTGGTTATTGTAGATAATGCTATGATGAACAGAAGTGTGCAAATATCTTTCTGAGATCCTGTTTTCAATTCTTTTGGATATACACCCAGAAGTGGCATTGACAGATCATACAAAAGTTCTATTTTTAATTTTTTTTAAGAAATGCCATACTGTTTTCCATAGCAGCTGCAACATTTCACAAACCTACCAATGGTGAACAAGGGTTCCAATGTCTCTGTATTCTCACCAATACTTGTTATTTTCTGTGCTTTTTTTTTCATAGTAGTCATCCTAATGGGTGTTAGATGATATCACACTGTGATTTTGCTTGTATTTCCCTGCTGATTAGTGACATTGAGCACCTTTTCATATGTGTGTTGGCCATTTGTATATCATCTTTGAGAAATGTCTATTCAAGTCCTTTCTTCATTTTTAAATTGGGTTATTTGATTTTTCGTTGCTGAGTTGTAGGAGTTCTTTATATATTCTGGATATTAACCCCTCATCAGACACATGATTTACAATTATTTTCTCCTGTTCTGTAGTTGCAATTTTACTCTGTCGATTGTGATCTTTGATGCATAAAATATTTAAATTTGATGTAGTCCCATCTGTCTACATTAGTTGTCTGTGCTTTTGGCATCATATCCAAGAGACCGTTTCTCATTCCAATGTCATAAAGCTTTTCTACATATTTCCTTCTAAGAGTTTCGTAGTTTCAGGTCTTACCTATTAGACTTAACTATTAGGACTTTAATCCATTCTGAGGTAATTTTTGTGTGTGGTATAATATAAGTGCCCATCTTCATTCTTTTGTAAAAAGGATAGTTGTTTTCCCAGCAACATCTATTGAAGAGACTGTCCTTTCCCCATTGAATGGTCTTGGCGCCGTCTTCAAAGATCATTTGACCATATACATGGACATGTATTTCCGGGCTCTATATTCTCTCGCATTGATCTACATGTCTGTCTTTATGCCAGTACCAAACTTTTTTGATTACTGCAATTTTGTAATATGTTTTGAAATCAAGATATATGAGACTTCCAGTTTTTTTCTTCTTATTCAATATTGTTTTGGTTGTTCCAGGACCTCTGACATTCTATATGAATTTTAGGATGGTACTTTCTATTTCTATTAAGAATGTCATTGGGATTTTGATAGGGATTGCACTGAATTTGTAGATTCCTTTGGGTAGTATGACTATTTTAACAATATTGTGTCTTTCAATGCATGAATCCAGGTATCTTTCCATTTACTGTCTCTTTAACTTTATTCAGCAATGATTTGCGGTTTTCACTGCACAAGTTTTTCATTTTCTTAAGTTTATTCCTAAGTATTTTATCTTTTCTGATGCTATCGTAAATGGGTTTTCTTAATTTCTTTTTCAGATTGTTAATCATTCACTGTTAGTGTATAAAAATGCAACTAATTTTTCATTGTTTATTTCGTACCCTGCAATTTTACTGGCTTCTTGTATTAGCTTTAACAAACACAAAATTAGTTTGTCTTTCTTTCCTTTTCTCTCCTTCTCTCTCTGTATGTATATTAGTGGAATCTATGGGTTTTCTACATAAGATCATGTCATCTGGAAACAGAAATAATTTTACTTCTTTCTTTCCATTTGGAATGCATTTTTTTTTCTTTTTATTGCCTAACTGCTTTGGTTAGAACTTCCAGTTTTCAGTATTATATTGAAGAGAAGTGGCAAAAATGAGCATCTTTGCTTTCTTCTTGATCTTAAAGAAAAAGCTTCCAGTTTCTGCCATTTAGTATGATGTTAGTTATGAGCTTTTCATAAATGACTTTATTATGTTGAGGTAATTTCCTTCTGTTGCTAGTTTGCTGAATGTTATATCATGAAAGGTTGCTGAATTTTCTAAAATGCATTTTCTGCATCATTTGAGATGATGTGATTTTCATTCCATGTTCTGTTAATGTAGTACATAACATTTATTGATTTTCACACATTGAATGATCCTTGCATTCCAGGGACAAATCCCACATGGCTGAAGTGTATAATCCAATTTGGTTTGCTAGTATTTTGTTGAGGATTTTTGCATAATTTTTTATCAGTTATCTTTTTATAGTAGTATTTTTTTCTGAGTTTGGTATCAGGGGTTGCCTAATAAAATTATTTTGGAAGCATTCCTTCTTCAAGTTTTTGAAAGATTTTGAGAAGAACTGGTACTAATCCTTCTTTAAATGTTTGGTATAATTCTCTAGTGAAGCCATCTGGTCATGGGCATTTCTTTATTGGGAGGTTTTTGATTACTGATTCAATAACCTTAATGGTTATAGATATGTTTAGATTTTCTATTTCTTAATAATTCAATCATCAAGACTGTGACTGTACACCAAGGTTGTGTTTCTAGGAATTCATCCACTTCTTCTAGGTTATTCAATTTGTTGGCATATAATTGTAAATACTAGTCTCTTATAGTCTGTATTTCTAAAGCATCAGTTGCAATGACTCCTCTTTTATTTCTGATTTTAGTTATTTTGAGTCTTTTTTTTTTCTGTCTAGCTAAGGGTTTGTCAATTTTGTTGATATTTTAGAAAACCCAACTCTGAGTTTCATTGTTTTTTTTTTCCCTAGCAATTTTATTCTCTATCTTGTTTATTTCTGCTCTGATTTTTATTATTTCCTTCTTTCTGCTAACTTTGGATTTAGTTTATTCTTTTTCTGGTTCCTTGAGGTAAAAGGTTAGGTTGCTGCTTTGAGGTCTTTCCTCCTCATTAAAGTACGTTACTAATATAAACTTCTGTCTTAGTACTGCTTTTGCTGCAATTCATAACCTTTGATATGTTGTGTTTTTGTCTCAAGGTATTTCTAATTTCTCTCACGATTTTTTCTTTGATCTACTGGTTGTTCAAGACTGTCTCATTTAATTTTCAGATATCTGTGTATTTTCCAGTTTTCCTACTACACTGTTGTCGAGTTTCAGTCTACTAAGATTGTAAAAGATATCTGACAGGTTTCAAACTTCTTAACTTTGTCATGACTTTTTAGTCTAACATATGGTCTATTCTACAGAATGTTCCATGTATGCTAGGAACTAATGTGTATTTTATTGTTGTTGGGTGGAATATTCTTTTAGATCTAATTGGTCAAAAGTGTTTAAGTTCTCTGTTTCCTTATTAATCTTTTTGGTCGTTCTATCCATTATCCAAAGTAGAATATTAAAATCTCCTACTGTAATTGTGTTATTGTCTATTCTCCCTTGAATCCTGTCAATGTTTACTTCTTATATTTGGGTGCTCTAATGTTAGCTGCATTTTTATTTATAATTGTTATATATTCCTGTTCTTTTTATCAATATAATATTCTTCTTTGTGTCTTGTGACAGCTTTTAACCTAAAGTCTGTATTTTGTATGGCCACCCCTGCTCTCTTTTGGTTATAATTTGCATGAAGTAATATCTTTTTCTGTCCTTTCATTTTCAGCCTATATGTGCCTTTACATCTAACGTGAGTCTCTTGTAGACAGAATGTAATTGCATCCTGTTTCTTTAATCCATTCATTCACTCTGTCTTATGGCGGCGTTTAATCCAATTACATTTAAAGGCCTTATTATTGGTACATGTTGTTTTCTGTCTATCCTGTAGCTATTTAGTTCCTCTTTTTCTCTCTTGCTGTCTTCCTTTGTGTTATTGATATGCTTTGATTGCTTTTTCATTTTCTTTTCTGTATTTTCTGTATTTTCTTTGTAATTACCATGAGACTTACATAAAACATAGTTACATCAATCATACATAAAAGTCTACTCTTTTATTTCCCATTCCCACTGTGTTTTAGATGTCACAAATTACATAGTAGATATCATTTATCCATTAACAGTCATTTGTAGTTATACCTTAGGTTTTTGTCTACTAAATTCTATCCAGAATTACACGTGCTTTACATGCTACTATTATAGTACAATAGTATTCTGAATTTTTTTTTGTGTATATATATATATATATTTTCCCCCCTTTACCAGTGAGCTTTGTATTTTTCATAAACTTTCACATTGTTGTCTAGGGTCCTTTCATTTCAACTTGAAAGACTCTCCTTAGAATTTCTTGCAAACCAGGTCTAGTTGTGATGAACAACTCCCTTAGATTTTATTTGCTTGGGAAATTCTTTATTTTTTTCATTTTTGAAAGGACAGTTTTGCTGGATGCAGTATTCCTGGCAGATTTTGTTCTTTCAGCACTTTGAATATACCATACTGCTCCCTTCTGACCTACAAAGTTTATCGAATGACATGCTTATGGAAACTTCACTGTACATGATGAGTCGCTTTTCTCTTGCTCCTTTCAAATTTTCTCTTTGCTCTTGATTTTTGACAGTTTGATTAAAACATGTCTTAGTGTGGGCTCTTTGGATTCATCTTAGTTGTACCCTTTGAACTTCAAGTGTCTGGATATACATTTCTTTCCTCAAACATGGAAAGTTTTTGACCAATATTCTATGTCCCTTTTCTCCTGGACCTCTCATAATGTATACACTGGTCTACATAATGGCATTCCTTAAATCTCTTTGGCATTCTTCATTTTTCTTTTTTGAGGCAGGGTCTCAATCTATTGCCCAGGATAGAGTGCAGTGATGCAATCTTGGCTTACTGAAACTTCTACCTGGTGGGTTCAAGCAATTTTTTTGCCTCAGCCTTCTGAGTAGCTGGGATTATAGGTATGTGCCACCAGGCCTGGCTAATTTTTGTATTTTTAGTAACTATGAGGTTTCAACATGTTGGCCAGGATGGTCTCGAACCCCTGGACTCAAGTGATCTGCCCTCCTTGGCCTCCCAAAGTGCTAGGATTATAGGTGTGAAACACCACTCCTGAACTCTTTGGCTTTCTTTACTTTTTCTGTTTTGTTTTTTCCTTTTTGCTCCTCTAACAATAATTTCAAATGGCCTGTCTTCAAGTTTGCTGGTTCTGTCTTCTGACTGATGAAGTATGTGGTTGAACCCCTCTAGTGAATTTTTCAATTCTGTTTTTGTATCCTTTGGCTGTAGAATCTCTCTTTGGTTCTTTTTTAGTAGTTTTTAACTTTTTGTTGATATCTTCAGTTTGTCCATTCATTGGTTTCCTGATTTTGTTTAGTTGTCCATTTGTGTTCTCTTTTAGATCAGTGACCTTTTTAAAGGTAATTATCTTGAATTATTTGCCAGGCAATCATAGATCTCTGTTTCTTTCAGGTTGGTTTCTAGAGAATTACTTTGTCTTTTGATTGGGCCATGTATCCTGATTTCTTGGTGTGCCTTGTGATTTTTGATGAGTTTTAGTGATTTGAGAAACAGCCACGTCTCCAGGTCTTTACAGACTCACCTTGTATAGGGGACACTTTCACCAATCAACCTGGCTAGAGATTCTGAGGGGGCCTCTGAAACCTTTTGGAAAGAGGGGAGATTGGGACTTCTCTGGGCATGTGTATGTAATTTCCCAATTTGAGAGGTTTGCAGGTTTCTTTATCAGGAGCTCGTAATCTCTTGCTCTCAGCGGTGTTTGTCTGTTGCATTGTAGGCTCTGTGGTGCTGCTGTAGCAAGCCATTACTGTTCCTTATTCTCAGTGGCCCCCAGACATCCAAAGTATGCCAGCTCTCTGTTACCACCCTAGTAAGGCAAGAGAGAAACCATTCCCTTGGCAGCCCTCCAAAAAGTCAGAATATCTAATGCATGTTCTGCTCTTCCCTCTTCCTCCTGAGGGAAAAGCCAAGAGTTGAGCACTTTCTCCAGACTGCACTGAGAGGTGCTGGTGCCTATGTGTGGCACTGTAGGCCCTGTGGTATTGTAGTAAGCTGCCTCCACTCTCTCTTGCTTTCAGCAGCCCTCAGGCATTCAAACTGCAGTAGTTCTGTCCATGCAGTGAGACAGAAGGCGATTATGCGGGCAGCCCTCTGAAAAGCTAGAATGTTGGATATATGTTCCATTCTTCCCCCACAGAAAGAAACCATGAGTTGGGCATTTTCTCCTTATCATGCTAAGCTATGCTGACTTGGCGGAGGGATTATCACAGGTAAAGTAAAACAGCTGCTATCCACTTCAGTGTGGCTATTCTTGGCTTTGTGCCAGCTTGGGGGTAATGCAACTACCTGTTTTCTGGAGTTCTCATGAAGCTCTTATGACCATATATTGCTGTTAAGTTGGTGTCTCTGTGAGGATATGAGGGTTAGGGCTTCCTATCTATTAACTTAATGTTTCTTAGCTATACCAACTACAATATTGACAATGAGGAAGGTAAAAAGACTGACTCAAAGTAATGAATGATGTAACTTTTCATATAAAATAAAAAGGTTAGGTAATCGAGACAAATAAGAAAAATGAGACAAAATTTAAATTGAATAGCAAATACTACTCAAGGAATTTAGGTTTCACAAATAAAAAGATAATATTTGAGAGCCAGGCATGATGGCTGCTCAGGAGATTGAGGCAGGAGGATTGCTTGAGCCCAGGAGTTCAAATCCAGTCTGGGCAACATAGTAAGACCCAATCTCTAAAATTGTTTTTTTCTTTTTAAATTTTGAGGCTCCAGTAAATAAACTACATGAGGATATAGTAAAGAAAATAGAATAAAGTTGTTTTATTTAGATTAGATAAAAAGTCAAGAGAGATAGTACTTATAAATAGTACCTCAATAAATATTTATGAAAGTCAATTGCTAATCATCTTTAGTTATATAAAGAAAGATAACCTAAGTGATGGTAAGCAGCTATTGTCTGATCCAGTGAATGCCAATCAAGATGATAAGGGATTAGGTTGCAGCAAGAGATAATTAGAAATTTTTTTCTAAAAATAGGAGGCACAAGAACATACTTCTCCAAGGGTTATTTCAAAATCCTCTTTCCTGGGAATAATAACAAAAATAAAAATTCATGTTTGTTAATGGTAAGTTTCAAGAAAATTAACCAGAAGACCTATCCATCTCTATGATAAATTAAAGGGTATAAGTCTGAAAAGTCTGATTTATACTCCAGGAAAGAAGTAGTAATAAGTCCAGAACCTGGGTGCCAGTAGTAGTGAGAATGAATGAAGGGATAAGGGCCAAAGTGAATACATGAGATAACCTGAAGGGAAAGAGCAGTTAAAAACAAACAAACAGTATTTTCAATAAACACATTAGAGTTTTGGCTAACGTTCATTGTTTTCCTTCTCTGTTCCCATTCTGGTATCTTATTTAGGATATTCTGCTACCTTTTGCTTGCTCTGTCTGCTCAAGGTTGTTCTCTCATTTATTTACGTAGTCGTCCAATCAACTCTTATTGACAGTCATGGTGATAGATTCTGGTAATAGTATAAGGGAACAAGATAGATGAGGTCTTGCAAGGTGCTTAGGGTACAGTAGAGGGGACAGTGGAGAAGACAGAAAAGTACTACACTGTAAATAGGCTTGCAATAAAGTAGGGAAACTACAGTATACTAGAGAAGAACTGAGGATGGGCACTTTGCTCAGATTTGAGATGTAGTAGAAAGCTTCCTGAAAGAATTGTAGGATAAGTAGCAGTTATCCAGGTTTTGGAAGAGATGAGAAATCAGCATTTTGGGAAAGACGAAACTATCTGCAAATTGAAATGTTCATATGGTTGGTGCACGGAATTCCAGGTAAAACTAGAGATAAACAGAAGCTACTGGTAAGCAATTTTAATGAGTTGGGCCTATGCACAAGAACAAGGAGCCATTAAAGGGTTAAAGTTACTAAAGGAGTATGACAGGTTTAGATTTGTATTTTAGAATGACAAAAATGCTTATAGAATGAGATATAAAAAACACTAAAGATTTTTGGTTTGGACAAATCAGGGGCTAGTGATGTTACTCCTTGAAGTATAGGAAGAAGTGTAGATTAAGATTATAAATTTAGTTTTAGTTATGCTGAGTATGAGATACTTGTGTAATATTCAAGAAGAGATCTACAACAGACAATTGGAAAAATAAATCTGAAGTTTATGGAGAAGATATGGATTAGAGTTATAGATTTGGTTTACTTGAAAGCCTTAATAGATGGCCTTGCTCAAGCATGATATAGAGATGTATGAATAATACTGATTTAATGACTACCCCCCCACTAAAAAAAAAACAAAGAGCACCAAAGAAGCTGAAGAAAATATAAACAGACAGTTTAAAAGAAACACTAGGAGATAGAAGTGCCAAGAAAGATAATTATTTCATTAAGGAGGGAGTGATTTATAAAGGTACTCAAGCTTGCCCTGCCTTCCTTTAGGCTTCCCCTTCCTCTTATACCCTAATCATAGTCCTAAATACACCCATTTTCTTAAAACACTCCTCTCAGAGGTGGCTGCCAAATTATCTGAGAAATTTATGGAAGACTAGTGGATTTTAAAGTTTAATTTGTTACTCCAACCAGATAACTTATGTTCTTTAAAATAGCAGATCTTTGGCCAGGCATGGTGGCTCACACCTGTAATCCCAGCACTTTGGAAGACCGAGGTAGGTGGATCATCTGAGGTGGATCACCAGTCTGGCTAACACAGTGAAACCCCATCTCTACTAAAAATACAAAATCAGCCAGGCGTGGTGGTGCATGCCTGTAATTCCAGCTACTTGGGAGGCTAAGGCAGGAAAATTGCTTGAACCTGGGAAGTGGAGGTTGCAATGAGCTAAGACTGCACCATTGCACTCCAGCCTGGGTGACAAGAGCAAAACTCTGTCTCAAAAAAAAAAAAAAAAGAAAAAGAAAAACGATAATACTAGAAGTACCAACAGTCTACTAGTAATAGTAACAATAGTAGTACTAGTAGTAATCATAACAATAGCAGCTACAAAGCTGTAGAAAGCAAAACAGCATGGAATTTGTATAAAGCCAGACATACAAATCAATGAAACAAAACAAGCAACCAACTAACTTTTGACAAAGGCATCAAGAAAATGCATCCGAGAAAAGGTATCTTCCTCGGTAACGGTGCTGGGAAAACTGGATAGCCATATGCAGAAGAATGAAACTAGATGCCTATCTTTTATTACATAAAAAATCAAATCGAAATTGATTAAAGACTTACACATAAGACCTAAAAACTATAAAACTGATAGAAGAAAACATAGAGGAAACACTTTAGGACATTGATATAGGCAAATATTTTTTGGCTGACTTCAAAAGCACAAGCAACAAAAGAAAGACAAATGAGACTGTATCAAACTAAAAAGCTTCCACACAGCAAAAACAACAATAAAGTAGAATCAACCTGCAATATGAGAGAAAACATTTTCAAACTATTCATCTGACAAGGGACTAATATCCACAATATACATGGAATTCAAGCAATTCAACAGCAAAACCCCAAATAATTCCATTAAAAAGTAGTCATATGAACTGAATACACATCTCTCAAAAGGCGATGCACGAATGGCCAACAGGTAAATGAAAAAATGCCCAACATCACTAATCATCAGAGAAATACAAATCAAAACCATAATGAAATATCATCTGGCTCCAGTTAGAATGGCTACTGTAAAAAAGACAAAAAGTAACAAATACTGGTGAGGATGTGGAGAAAAGGGGTCTCTTATACACCATTGGTGGGAATTAGTAAGCCATCATATAAAACGCTATGGAGTCCCTCAAAAAACTAGAAATAGAACTACCATATAATCGAGCAATTCTGCTATTGGGTATATATCCAAAGGAAAGAAAATCAGTATATCAAAGAGATGCCTGTACCCCCATGTTTAGTGAAGCGCTGTTCCACAAGAGCTGAGATACAGAATTAACCTGTGTCCATCAATAAATAACTGGATAAAGAAAATGTGGTATATACACACAATGGATTACTATTTAAAATAGCAGAAATTCTGTCAATTGCAGCAACACAGATGGAACTGGAAGGCATGTTAAGTGAAGTAAGACAAGCACAGAATCACAGATATTGCAAGTTCTTATTATCTGTGGGAGCTAAAAAAGCTGACCTCATGGAGGCAGCGAATAGAATGATAGTTATTAGAGGCTGGGAAAGACGGGGTGGGGGATGAATAGAAGTTGGCTAAAAGGTACAAACAGTTACATAGAATGAATAAGTTCTAATGTTCAATAGTACAATAGGGTGACTACAGTTAACAACAATGTATTGTATATTTCAAAATAGCTAGAAGATATGATATGAAATGTTCCCAACATGAAGAAATGATAAATGCTCAAGAGGTGATGGATATCCCTAATACCCTGAATTGATCATTACAAATTCTATGCATGTATCAAAATATTACATGGACTCCATAAATAAGTACAAATATTACGTATCGATAAAAAATTCTGAACTCCATTAAAATATACTAAAAAATCTAGAAAAGTTAATCCGAGGAAAATGAACCACATGCCCTACAAAACACAGGCTGAACAAAGTACATTAAGAAAGCAACTAAGACTGGGCTCGGTGGCTCATGCCTGTAATCCCAGCACTTTGGGAGGACAAGGCAGGCAGATTATGAGGTCAGGAGTTCAAGACCAGCCTGGCCAACATAGTGAAACTCCGTCTCTCCTAAAAATACAAAAATTAGCCAGGCATGGTGGCACACACCTGTAATCCCGGCTACTTGGGAGGCTGAGGCAGAAGAATCACTTGAACCTCGGAGGTGGAGGTTCCAGTGAGCCAAGATCTTGCCACTGTATTCCAGCCTAGGTGACAGAGCAAGATTCAGTGGGGGTGGGAGGGGGGAAGGGAAGGGGAATTAAAACGCTGTCCTCTGTCCTGCAGTACTAAAATGTAAGTTCACATATGGCATTTCTCATCTGTAAAATTTTTTTATTTTACTTGTTTTCTCCCATAAAACCAGTTATTCATAAAAATAACAAAATTTTGCCTTATTAAAAAGAAACTGGTTGACAGAAGGAAATGAATTATAGGTGGAAAGATGACATAAGACAATTAATAACTAGTATCATATCATCTTGATATCATATGTGGTAATAAAACAATTTTGGCACTGATAATCAGATATTTGTTTATAAGTACCCATGGATGAGCCAAATATCAATCTCTATTTTTACCTATTGATTAGATTTTTTAGCATAAAAATGAATTGGGTTTTGAAGGCCTTATTAAAATTAATTAGGTAACACAGCATGTTGGTTAAGAATGTGGGCTATAAAATCAAGGTCTGAAATACTGGCTTCAACCATTTACTATATCCACAAGCAACTTATTTAACTCTGGAATCTTTAATTTCCTTATCTCTTTAATGCAGAAATCAACAGAATTTTACTCAAAGGATTTGTTGTTGTATGTGAGGATTAAGTAGGATGAACCATGTAGAAAAGTATTTGAAACACAGTAACATTCAAGTAACTTATTTTATTATTTTCATCATTATCAAGAAAATGATGGTAATTAGTATTAGTAGTAGTAGTAACAATAATATCAGCTAATATTTACTGAGTAATTATTACGTACCTAGCATTATACTATTTAATCCTTGTAACAATCTATAAGGTAGATAATCTTATTTCATATTTTAAAATTTATTTTATTCTTTACAATTTCTGCCCTTTGTGAACAAGTTATTACCACATTTTACAGATCAGGAAAGAGTGGCATACAGATACTGAGCACTTCTCCAAGTTCACACAGCTAAATAAGTAGAAAAATCATGATTTTAACATAGGAAGTTTGACTCTAGAAAGGAAAAATGCCACTTTAACGAAGACTTAGTCTTAGAGTCAGTCACAGAAAGGAAAGTTAGGATATTTATTAGATTTTAAAGTTTGGTCCAAAGCAGATCTTTTAATATAGGAGCTTAATTAAAATTGGATAAGAATCAGGATGTAATCATGTAGGATTGATGGATATAGCAAGGCAAGGGGTTGTGTGAGCCTGTTCATGTTTGGTGCCCATGGAAAAGGTTCACTTTCTAAGGACTTGGTTAAGTCATGCAATACATGGCAATTTCAGAAAAGTTGGGAACTCATTGCCTGCAACAGCCAGTGAGACCCAGGTGTCTTCTGAATTAGGGTCAAGATGTAGTTTTGAGGGATGTAAAACAGGCATTATCTTAAGTTTATTACATTTTATTTTGCCTTGGCCAAGGAATTTAAGGAAGCACTTTTAGAATCCGAATTTATTTTTGGATATTTTCTCAAACCAATCAAAAACTCCAGCTCATTAGTTGTTTGCAATTTTGTTTCTTTTTTTATTCTCAGGCTCCTTTTAAATAAACAATTTGTTCATATAAAAAGTTCCCCAGGGTGCCTATTATAATTCTTCCATAGCAAGATTCTCACTAACGAAGCAGAATAAGAACTAGGAGGGTTCTTACACATTGATCAATGACCCAGGGCAAAGTTTATCTAAAGGACACTAGTCCTACAAGAAACCAGAAACTTGGTTTCCAGGGCCAGCTTGCAAAATACTTACTGATGCCTGTGTCTATGTTTTTCCTTAATAGAGATATAACAAATAGAGATATAACAAAATCTCTACCCCTAATAGAGATATAACAGAAAATGATAAGGATAGACAGAGACAAATAGTAGTGTTATTGGTAATATGCCAGATTTTCAACAAGGATAAATGCATTTTCAAAGTTAGTTAGATTATCAAAGGAGTCCTAAATAAAGTTAGCAATTGGAGAACTCAAAGAAAAGAAATCAGATCTACGTTTGATAGGTATACCTGAATGCGACGAAGAGAATGAACCCAAGCTGGAAAATACTCTTCAGGATATTATCCAGGAAAACTTCCCCAACCTAGCAAGGCGGGACAATTATCAAGTCCAGGAAATATAGAGAATACCACAAAGATATTCGTCAAGAAGAGCAACCCCAAGGCACATAATCGTCAGATTCACCAGGGTTGAAATGAAGGAGAAAATACTAAGGGCAGCCAGAGAGAAAGGTCAGGTTACCCATAAAGGGAAGCCCATCAGACTCACAGCAGATCTCTCAGCAGAAACCCTACAAGCCAGAAGAGAGTGGGGGCCAATATCCAACATCCTTAAAGAAAAGAACTTTCAACCCAGAATCTCCTATCCAGCCAAACTAAGCTTCAAAAGTGAAGGAAAAATAAAATCCTTTGGGAACATGCAAGTACTCAGAGATTTTGTCACCCCCAGGCCAGCTCTACAAGAGCTCCTGAAAGAGGCTCTACACATATAAAGGAAAAACAAGTACCAGCTCAACTAAAGGGCAAAACACCCAGCTAGCACCAAAATGGCAGTATCAAATTCACACATAACAATATTAACCCTAAATGTAAACGGACTAAATGCCCCAATCAAAAGACACAGACTGGCAAATTGGATAAAAAGCCAAAACCCATCAGTGTGCTGTATCCAGGAAACCCATCTCACATGCAAGGATACACAATGGCTCAAAATAAAGGGATGGAGGAAGATTTACCAAGCAAATGGAGAGCAAAAAAAAGCAGAAGCTGCAATTCTCATCTCTGATAAACTAGACTTTAAGCAACAAAGATCATAAGAGACAAAGAGGGACATTACATAATGGTAAAAGGATCAATGCAACAAGAAGAGCTAACGATCCTAAATATATACACTCCCAATACAGGAGCACCCAGATACATAAGGCAAGTTCTTAATGACTTACCAAGAGACTTAGACTCCCACACAATAATAGTGGGAGACTTTAACACCCCACTGTCAATATTAGACAGATCAACCAGACAGAAAATTAACAAGGATATCCAGGACTTGAACTCAGATCTGGACCAAGCAAACCTAATAGACATTTACAGAACTCTCCACTCCAAATCCACAGAATATACATTCTTCTCAGCACCACATCACACCTACTCTAAAATTGGCCACATAATTGGGAGTAAATCACTCCTCAGCAAATGCAAAAGAATGGAAATCGTAACAAACAGTCTCTCAGACCACAGTGCAATCGAGTTAGAACTCAGAATTCAAAAACTAACCCAGAAGTGCACAGCTTGATGGAAACAGAACAACTTGCTCTTGAATGTTGACTGGATAAACAATGAAATGAAGACAGAAATAAAGATGTTCTTTGAAACCAAAGAGAATGAAGACACAACATACCAGAATCTCTGGGACACATTTAAAGCAATCTCTAGAGGAAAATATATAGCAATAAGTGCCCACATGAGAAGCAAGGAGAGACCAAAAATTGACAGCCTATCGTCAAAACTGAAAGAGCTAGAGGAGCAAGATCAAAAACCTCAAAGTCTAGCAGAAGACAAGAAATAACTAAGATCAGAGCAGAACTGAAGGAGATAGACAGAAAAAACCCTTCAAAAAATCAATAAATCCAGGAGCTGGCTTTTTGAAAAGATCAACAAAATAGACAGACCACTAGCCAGATTAATAAAAAAGAAAAGAGAGAATAACCAAATTGATGCAATAAAAAACGATAAAGGGGATATCACCACAGATTCCACAGAAATTCAAACCATCATCAGAGATTATTACAAACAACTCTATGCACATAAACTAATAAACCTGCAAGAAATGGATAAATTCCTGGACACTTGCCTCCTCCCAAGCCTAAGCCAGGAAGAAGTTGAAACCCTGAATAGACCAATAACAAGGTCTGAAGTTGAGGCAGCAATTAAGAGCTTACCACCCCAAAAAAGCCCAGGTCCAGACGGGTTCACAGCCGAATTCTACCAGACATACAAAGAGGAGCTGGTACCATTCCTTCTGAAACTATTCCAAACAATCCAAAAAGAGGGAATCCTTCCCAAACCATTTTATGAGACCAACATCATCCTGATTCCAAAACCTGGCAGAGACTCAACAAGAAAAGAAAACTTCAGGCCAATATCCTTGATGAACCTAGATGCAAAAATCTTCAATAAAATACTGACAAGCCGATTGCAACAGCACATCAAAAAGCTTATCCACCATGACCAAGTAGGCTTCATCCCAGGGATGCAAAGCTGGTTCAATATACGCAAGTCTATAAACGTAATTCACCACATAAACAGAACCAAAGACAAAAAACACATGATTATCTCAATTGATGCAGACAAGGCCTTTGACAAAATTAAACAGCCCTTTATGCTAAAAACCCTCAATAAACTAGGTATTGACAGAACGTATCTCAAAATAATAAAAGCTATTTATGGCAAACCAACAGCCAATATCATACTGAATGGGCAAAAACTGGAAGCATTCCCCTTGAAATGTGGCACCAGACAAGGATGCCCTCTCTCACCACTGCTATTCAATATAGTATTAGAAGTTCTAGCCAGAGCAATCAGGCAAGAAAAAGAAATAAATGGCATTCAAATAGGAAAGGAGGAAGTCAAATTGTCTCTATTTGCAGGTGACATGATTGTATATCTAGAAGACCCCATCGTCTCAGCCCAAAATCTCCTGAAACTGATAAGCAACTTCAGCAAAGTCTCAGGATACAAAATCAATGTGCAAAAATCACATGCATTCCTATACACCAATAACAGACTTAAAGAGAGCCAAATCAAGAACAAACTTCCGTTCACAATTGCCACAGAGAATAAAATACCTAGGAATACAATACGTTTAACAAGGAACGTAAAGGACCTCTTCAAGGAGAACTACAAGCCACTGCTCAACGAAATAAGAGAGGACACAAACAGATGGAGAAACATTCCATGTTCATGGTTAGGAAGAATCAATATCGTGAAAATGGCCATACTGCCCAAAGTAATTTACAGATTCAATGCTATCCCCATCAAGCTACCAATGACCTTCTTCGCAGAACTGGAAAAAACCACCATAAACTTCATATGGAACCAAAAGAGAGCCTGAGTAGCCAAGTCAATTCTAAGCAAAATGAACAAAGTGGGAGGCATCACACTACCAGACTTCAAACTATACTACAGGGCTACAGTAATCAAAACAGCATGGTACTGGTACCAAAACAGAGATATAGACCAATGGAACAGAACAGAGGTCTCGGAGGCAACACAACATATCTACAACCATCTGATCTTTGACAAACCAGACAAAAACAAGCAATGGGGAAAGGATTCCCTGTTCAATAAATGGTGTTGGGAAAGCTGGCTAGCCATGTGCAGAAAGCAGAAACTGGACTCCTTCCTGACACCTCGCACTAAAATTAACTCCAGATGGATTAAAGACTTAAACATAAGACCTAACACCATAAAAACCCTAGAAGAAAATCTAGGCAAAACCATTCAGGACATAGGTGTAGGCAAGGACTTCATGACCAAAATACCAAAAGCATTGACAACAAAAGCCAAAATAGACAAATGGGACCTAATCAAGCTCCACAGCTTCTGCACAGCAAAAGAAACAGTCATTACAGTGAATCAGCAACCAACAGAATGGGAAAAAATTTTTGCAGTTTACCCATCTGACAAAGGGCTGATATCCAGAATTTACAAAGAACTAAAACAGATTTACAAGAAAAAAACTAACAAGTCCATTCAAAAGTAGGCAAAGGATATGGACAGACACTTTACAAAAGAAGACATACATGAGGCCAACAAACATATGAAAAAATGCTCATCATCACTGGTCATCAGAGAAATGCAAATCAAAACAACATTGAGATACCATCTCACGCCAGTTAGAATGGCGATCATTAAAAAATCTGGCGACAACAGATGCTGGAGAGGATGTGGAGAAATAGGAACACTATTACACTGTTGGTGGGAGTGTAAATTAGTTCAACCATTGTGGAAGACAGTGTGGCGATTCCTCAAGGACCTAGAAATAGAAATTCCATTTGACCCTGCAATCCCATTACTGGGTATATATCCAAAGGATTACAAATCGTTCTACTATAAGGACACGTGCACACGAATGTTCATTGCAGCACTGTTTACAATAGCAATGACCTGGAACCAACCCAAATGCCCATCGACGATAGACTGGATAGGGAAAATGTGGCACATATACACCATGGAATATTATGGAGCCATCAAAAACGATGAGTTGGGGTCCTTTGTAGGGACATGGATGAACCTGGAAACCATCATTCTCAGCAAACTGACAGAAGAGCAGAAGATCAAACACCGCATGTTCTCACTCATAGGCGGGTGTTGAACAATGAGAACACAGGGACACAGGGAGAGGAGCACTGCACACTGGGGTCAGCTGGGGGAAATAGGAGAGGGACGGTTGGGGGTGGGGAGCTGGGGAGAGATAGCAAGGGGAGAAATGCCAGATGTAGGTGATGGGGAGGAAGGCAGCAAATCACACTGCCACCTGTGTACCTATGCAACAATTTTGCATGTTCTTCACATGTACCCCAAAACATAAAATGCAATAAAATAAATAAATGGGGAAAAAAAAAAAGAAATCAGAGTTCAATCTAATGTGAGACTTATCTCACTGCAACAATTGGAGAAACTCCCAAAGCTCTAAGTAGGAGGTTCAAAGGGGCTCAGAGGAATTGTTTTTTGAGACAGGGTCTCACTCTGCCCCTCAGGCTAGAGTATAGTAGGCCAATCACGGCTCACTTCAGCCTCAACCTCCTGGACTCAAGCTATTGAATTAAGAATGTCTGTTGATCAAATCATATCAAGATAACAAAGCTGAGTTTATTCCTCTTTCCTTGGCCTCCCAAAGTGTTGAGATTACAGGTGTGAGCCACTGTGCCTGGCCAATATAATGGTCTTGGATAAGCAATAACTGTGCTTAGCTTTGGAGCTAAGATAACAGATTTACAAAACAAAAATCAAAAAAATTTACACAAAAAAATTCCATAAATTTTACATTTGTAGTCTCTATTTTTTGACGTGAAATAAAGTTCAGCCACAGGAGCATTCCAGGGCCAGGTGACCCAACCCCAGTAAAAACCCTGGACATTAAGGCTCAGTGAGCTTCCCTGGTTGGCAATACTCGATACATGCTGTCATATATTGTGGCTGGGAGAAATGAGCAATGCCCATGTGACTCCACTGGGAGAGGACAACTGGAAGCTTGCACCTGGCCTCTCCTGGACTCTACTCTATGTATCTTTTTGCCTTTGCTGATGTTAATCTGTATACTTTCACTGTAATAAACCATAATCAGGAATATAACACAAAAATAATGCTGACATTCTGCTAGAAATAGAAATCATTCAATTTGCTAAAACTCCAGGTGGTATGAGTATTAGTAGATACATTTTGGTATGATTCCCTTGCACTTCTTGATAAAAGTTAGGAAGAAGGTGGGATTATGTCATTAAGCTATTAATGGTTACAGAGAACAATAATAAAACAATTAGCATTTATACAGCACTTTTTTCTTAGGATCCCAAATCTTTTTTTTTTTTTTTTTTGACATCAAGTCCCAGTCTGTCATGTAGGCTCAAGTGCAATGATGCAGGCTCGAGTGCAGTGACACAGTCTCAGCTCACTGCAACCTTTGCCTCCCAGGTTTAAGCCATTCTCCTGCCTCAGCCTCCCAAGTAGCTGAGATTACATGTGCCCATCACTACGCCCTGCTAATTTTTGTATTTTTAGTACAGACAGGGTTTCACCATATTGGTCAGGCTGGTCTCAAACTCCTGACCTTGTGATCCACCCACTTTGGCCTCACAAAGTGCTGGGATTACAGGTGTGAGCCACTGCACCCGGCCAGGTTCCCAAATCATTTAAGACACAATTTTCAATGTGACATCGTTTCAAGTACCCAGATAAGAAAAAACTATAGTTCCTTTTTATAAGATGGAAAAATAAATGATATACAAAGTTAAATGACTTCCAATTAACACTATTAGTGATCAAACCAATAAACAGAATTGAGGATTCTTTACTATTGGTTCAGGGTTCTATGTTCTAAAACATGCTGCCTGTGAAGTTAAGATATGCCAGGAATTCATATTAACAAAATGATGATATACCCTGTTGGAAGCCACATATTCTTTTTTTTAGTTAGCTTCTCTTCAGGAATTTACATTATTATTATTGTCAGTTAGTCTGTTTTCAAACAACTTTTGGCAGTGGAACAATTAAAGAGAGTTTCAAAATCACAGAGGAATTTGTTCCTACCTCCTGGGAGTGTATCAAAGTTCTGGTGTCAGCTTGCAAAAACAATTAGATTAAGGAAACTATTTATTAATATATTGATATTGGCAATATTTTTAGAAGGTAAAAGCCCTAATAGTCATATTCTTCACATAAATGTTCCCCATTGCTCTTCTTTTCTTTTTTTTTTTTCACCAAAATATCATTTTTAGCTTTATAAGCTCTAGTTCAGCAGCCCACTGGAAATGATAAAATACTCACTGGCTCTAAGAATGTTCTCCTTGCTGCTGCACCTGGACTGGACCTGTAGAAAGAGCATAAACTCAGTAATTTAGGGCTCATGGCATGAATAGGCAGATATGCATATTTAATGGGCAAGCTCCTGAGGTCTGGGATCAAAGGCTTTATATATTAATATTTCAGATGTCATAACATGTTAGTAAAAATGTTATACGTGTTTCATCATTTTTATTTATCCTTTACTTACTTTGAAGAAAGAACTGACTTCCAAAAAAAAATTGGAGGTACAATATTATAAATTATACAGAGATAAAACAAAGGCGAGTTTTTTATTCATTTGTATTTGAAATCAGTATTTGGAAACAGATTTGTTACTGCATATTTAGTTGTAAATATTGGCCCTTAATATTAAGGTATTTAGTATATCTCTTGACTAGAATAATAAAAAATTCAAGTAATAAAGTTGTAACTAAGTATTCCATTGTAGTAATTTTTAGTATGTATATAAATGGGAGGAAAATAGAGAAATCCTTATGTAATATTTACATTTGAGTTGGAAAATCTTTATTTATTGATTATAGTTATAAATTTAATAATTTATCATAGTTATAATACTGATTATGAAATATGCTTCCATTGAAAATCAGTAAAACTGAACAAAGTTATTTACCAATTCTTAGGTATATGTATAATTTATCAATTAGGAACCCTATGCTTTGACTCAAATGTTTAGATCAAAGTGAAACATTCTTTTAAATGTTACAAAACTGCTACATTCAAGGAGCATGGTACATGTCATTAACATGTTAATTTCAAAGGAAACTGTATTTAAGCTCCACACCTCTTCTTCCCATTCCACAGCAGCTTGCCTCAAATGGATATATACACAACAAATTAATTTCTATAGTTTAACACAATCTACTATCATAATGAAATAACTTATGAAAGGAATGTTGCAACTTAGGGTGAGTTATGATTGTCCTTCCCTGAAAAAAACAACTGTTAATGTTTAAAAAAAAATGACAATAAAAAAGTCACAAACATACATACAAGAAAAAAAAAATACACACACGAAAAAATGAAAAAAAAAAAAAAGAAAAGAAAAAATAATTCCAAATGTTAGTTATTCTCTTTTGGCCCAGATTGCTCAACTAGTTTTAAATACACTAGAAGGAAAAAGTTAATCTGAGGTTAATATTCTTACGTTCTTTTACTCAGGAGTCTTATTTAAGAACAATTCTGGACCAAATGGGAAAGAAATCAATGACTGCTTAAAGCAAATAATATAGGGAAGAAGACACAAGGATGCAGAAAAGAAAAGTGAGAGAGAGAGGTTTGAGGTTGTAAATTTAGGCAATGGAAAAGAAAGTATGGAATTACAGAAGGGGACAATATGTAAATGCAGAATGTGCTGCTATTTCTCATTAAAAATTCATACCAACAGGGTAAGAATGACTAATGAACTTGCTGCAAAATAAACAAGCAAGTTGCTATACTATGGAATGAACATAAGTATAACTATACCACTACAGCCTTAAAGAAGAAAAGAAACACACACTAACAGACAAATTAACAGACAAGCTTAATAAAGAGAGAAACTACATTTTAAAAGTGATTCAAAGAACACAAGAGAAAGCTAGAATACAGAGAGAAAAGTCTGGGAGAGAAAAGGAAAAGAAAGGGGGAAATGTTAAAAGACAAAAACAGAGTTCAAAGAAGTCAAATGGAAGTCAAGAAAGTCTTCAACAAGATGTAGAAACAGAAGGAGCCCAAACCCATAGCGCAAAGCAATGTTTGCGAATGGAAAGCAGCTCCTTTGATCAGTAATAGTTACTCTTAAGTCGTAGCCTCTATTCCTCCAGAGTTCATCTTTAAGCCCTTCCAATCTAGAGTGGAGCTAGTGTATGGATAGAAACAAGAGATTTACAATGAACAGAGCAGTTCAGATGAGTAGTTCAAATTGTCTCATAAAATGTTCCAACAGAGTTATTTAATGTCTCTTATATACATTTTATAATGTATATAATGGAAATGGTGGTGAAAAATTAGTTGGCTTTACCAAAAAAACCCAAACCAAACCAAACCAACAACAAAATACCCTCTCCCATTCCCTAGGTGACTTAAAAAATTAACAACAACAAAATCATTCATAAATGAATTGAATAAAGAAACCCAAGTATTGCTTTGTGGCACCTCAGTTTAGAACTATATATTTCAAACAGCTTTGGTGGAGAAATTTGTATGAGGAAAACAATTCAATTCCCTGAGTCTGAGCATTTATCAAGGTTCACAAATTGCCAACAGCAGTATAATCAATGCTTTCTCATTTATATTACATTGGCTATTTGAACCAGATTTGGGGAGAATTTCTTTAATATCAACGATTATAAGAATTTCTTTAGTGATCTTGAGTATGTGTGTGTCTATCTATCTATCACTGAAGAAAACAAAAATTTAAAAACATTGCTTTTTATGCATGTAGCAAATAACTTTTCCTCTTGCACCATGAAACTCGTCTTTATAATATTTACATAATTTTATACAATTTCAAGGTGAAAATTCTACCTAACTCACAGTGTAATGGTATAACTTGAAATGGTAAACTTGGGAAACAACTATTGTTCTTATACATATGGACTATAAAGAAGGTAACACAGGTCTGTCTCAAGTTTTATGGCTTTTTATTTTTTTCTTTATGTTACCCTGGCTTTACTCAATGCGGAAAAAAGGAAAACCTGGAACGCAGAATAAAATGGATTTTGGCCTAATATTAAATTAGTCAGGGATTAGAAATAAAAGGTATGGTATCTGATTACCTTTTACTTTATTCCATTGGATCATGTTATTTTACTTCAGTTAATATCTGATTTTACAGTACTGACAAACAATTCCCTTTCAACCAGAATCAAAACTGAGATAACATGTAGAAACAGCATATTATATTAAAGTCAATGGAGAAAATGAAAAGCATGAAGGTCTTAATGAAAACATAGGGTATTCATTTACTTATCAAGATTGTTTTGAGACATCAAGTAATTCATTTCAACATGTGTTTACATGTGTAACATAATTTTTGCTGAAGATCACATCATCCATTAGGAAATCTTAAGATGTGAAAAGGAAAACAGAAGGGAGAGCACATAATAAATGTAAGGAACAAAAGTGAAAATGTCTTAAAAAAAGCTGAAAAAATTTTAACAAACAACCACGATCTTTAGATACAGTTAGAGAAATCACTTACCTTATGCTTAGGTCATAACAAGAATAGCACAGTGTTTAAAGTCAGCTCTTCATTATGGGAGGTACAATTGAAAGCCATAGGTTATAATAACATGAATTGCTACATAGAAATGAAGACTTTTTCAGCCCAACATGAAAAGCTAACTCTTATGTGAGAACATTTCAACTTACGTTAAATGCAACATGAAGAACAACTGAGGGTGTAAACATCAAAACACACCCAAACACATGAACCTCACACCAAAAAGAGAGAGATGGCTCAATCTCTCAGGACACAGAAGATTTAATCTGTGACCATAAGTTGGGACATATAAGGGAAGGCACATTGCTTTAACAGTGAAAGATGCATGCATAATGTTAACCATCCATTTACCTCCCCACCCTCCATCCAGCTTGTACACACAGAAGCCCACTAAGATACAGGGAAAGAATGTAGTGCCAAGCTGATATGAAGAAAGCAGGACACACGAAAGCACAGCAGTGGTCATGTGATTTGAGAGCTGTTCTTCCCTTAAACCATCCCATCACCATGCTTATTTTAAAGAAGCCAGGAAAAGATTCCCTTTCAATGCTGCAGTAGCTACGAGCCCCCAGCTTGAAGCTAGTGTGTGGAATTTTGATCACCGTTCCCTGCGATGTCAGGGGCTTTCCAGTGGAAGCCAGATGTACCATACTAATACCAGTTAGTGGGGGTACAAATGTGTGAATAACAAGCATCTTTTCCCTTCTGCATTTCACAGAAGTGAGGGAGGAGAGAAACAACGAAAATAAAACCCATGTTAAGGATAGGTTCATAACAATATAAGAATATATACGTATTAAAATGGAAATTACATTTGATTGCAGGTTAACACAAATCAGGTTTCAAAAAATTGCCTATTTTGCTGCTCACCAGCCTAATTTGTATTCTTTTTCTCGTAAACACTATACAGTTGGCTCATACTGAAAAAATTCTGAGCACTTGGTCAGACGGGGTCAAAGTCAAGAACAAAACAGTCATCTTCTTTGATGGACATTAAGAAAACTATCATTCCATTTTAAACATGACTTTACTGGCCACTAATCACATTTTAAATTAGAAATTAAGTTTCTGTTTATGTTTACTTATATAATCTGAGAAGTCCTCTGTTTTGGAAAGACACAATGAAAATTTTAATCTTTTTACACTGTTAAAAAAGCAAACAACAAAAAAGCTATCTATTTAGAAACTGTTTCCTAAGTACTCTTGTCTACTAGCAATACAAGTTAATTAACAAGGACTATTCCTGTCAAACAATTTCAACTTTGCTCTCATATAATTGGTGACATTAGTTAACTTTATCCATTTTATTATTTTTGTGTGAGATGAACTTTGATTCACGTGTGACATCCCAATTTAGTTAAGCAGATGTGTAAACTCTTCAATGATCATGTACTCATTTTCTCTCCCTCCTTTTATTCTTAGTAGACCTTCTCTTTAATGTGGCTTTGGTATTTTAGGCTCTGGGCTCTCACATAATCTCAGTTTCCTCACAGGAAAAATAGATTGTTTGTGGCTCAAAGGAGATAGTGCATGTATCAGTGATTTTAAGATATAAAAATAAAAATAAACGTCATTAGTTGTCTCGAACTCCTAACCTCAGGTGATCCACCTGCCTCAGCCTCCCAAAGTGCTGGGATTATAGGCATGAGTCATGCACCTCTGGCCTATAGATGTCAGTAGTTGTTATGATCAGTGGTGCTACTGACAGCTATAAAAATAACTCTGTGATTACACACCCTCTTCATTATAATGTATGCAAGCTCTTGTTTTTAATCCAAAGAGGGGGGAAATTCTGCGTACAGTTATATGTTTCTCAGTAGGAATAGGCCAGACAATTTTAGAAATGTCATAGCCATATGGCCATAGGCAGAGTAGGCATGCAAGCCATATAATCTAAGGCATGGAACAAAGTCTCAACCAGTTCCTCTAGAAAATGCTTTGTATTATTGAGCTTTTAGACCTTAAGCTGTTGCCTTTCTCTGGAATATACTGTTGCTTATTTTCTGATCCAAATACTACTGTCCTTTAAGACCAGCTTAGATTACACCAGCCATTAAAAAAAAAATTCCCAAGTTCCTCAATCAGAAATAACTTCTTCTTTCTCTAAACACATTTAGCAGTGTTAATTGTGATATAATTTACCTACCATAAAACTCATTCATTTTAGGTAAAAAAAGTATTAAAAGTTTGATGACTTTTAATAAAGTTATATGATTGTGCAACTATCACTACAATCTAGGCTTAGATTTCCCTAAATTCTTAAGGCATCTTATTTGAACTTCTATTATAGGACTTATCAAAGTTTAGAATATAGAATATGAGTTCATCATTACCCATATTCCAATTACTGATATGAGTCCCCAAACAGACTGTAGGTTCTTAGAGGAAAAGGATCATGACTTTAATCCTACTATATTAAACATAGTCCTTTGTACAGAGGAAACATTTGCTAAATCTGAATGTTTATCTTGTAGTAATTATTTTCCTTTTCAATCTCAGCAGACTAAAATTTATTTTTAATAGCATTAAGTATTATCATAGCCATCCCTGTACCTGTTTTAACAGCTTACAAACAATTTTTACTTATTTGGGTCTGACAGTATTAAGAGATAATATGAGAAGTATGTGGATTATAGCTAAGAGATACCCGAGTATGCCATAGAATGACCTCAAGAATTTAGAAATTAATATTATTTAAGGTTAATCAAATAGTGACATTTGGAGTACAATAAAGGTCTTCTATACCAAGGATTTCAGGTTAGGTTAAGAAGATTTTTTATTTTCTAAGACAGCAGGATGTATTATATCTTACATGGTCACTAGAATTACAGAGATGACAGTTTTTGATGCATCAAGGCTCATTTTGACTTTAGTTTTTCTACCTTATTAAACTTATTTAAGAGTAATCAGTCTCTGAAAGAATGAACTTCTTTGAGGACCATCTACTCATAAGATTAAGAGGAGAGAGAAAAAGGGACCATTTACTCAGATTACTTGCCTCTTTAGCCTACCCAGAAACAGAAGAAAAAGTTTGATTTAAATAACATTAAGCCAATAACTCTACAACCTTAGACTCTTACATTCTACTTCTTTCTCTTCTTACTTCTTAAACACAAATGAATAATTGTTCTAGAAAAGTTTTATCCATAGTTCCATTCATGCATCACTTTATTGGAATAAACTGGGATGCAAGTATTTGGCTCATTTGAGTTTAATGGTAACTCTTATGTGTTTAATTAGATTTATGATGTCACTGCACATGTTCAACGGAAGAACTCAAAGAGTTTTGGCTTATTTATGACATGAAAGGAAGCACAATAAAGAGGATCTCCTTTGGAGTGCCATGGTATGATTTCTAATACTAGATTTTCCTCTTCCTAGCTGTGTAACCTTGGATGTGACATTTACCATTTGGAGTTTTAATTTCCTTATCCATAAAATGGGGAAAATTAAGTAGGATACTGTATGTGAAAGTGAAAACTATTGTAAGTAAAAATAACAATAGAAATCTAAGTTGTTATTATCTTTATGCATATTTTAAGTCACATATATTTTATACAGGTAGAATCTGAGGCACGATGAGAATAAAGAATTTGCTATAAATCATGCTAAGAATCAGTGACAAATAATAGGCTAATTGCCAACTTCTAGACTAAAGCTACAGAAAAAGCCTGAGTAAAGATCTGAGATTAATTCTGCTAGGATTAATCTAATTTTGTGTTTATGATTTTAGTAAAGTTATCTCATCTCTATGGGTCTTGATTTTCTTATCTGCAAAATGTAGATGTTTCTAGGGGTTTTAATAGGTCAATGGTCCCTTGAGAGCATCCTGTGGGTAAAAGACAGAGGTCCATTCACTGGGACAGAGAAATGAAATTACAATCTTTATATTAAAAAATCTAATTAATATGTATTATCTTCTTTCATTATGAGCGTAGGCAACAAATACAGTAATATTAACAGAACCGCTTACTTCAAATTGTTATGAATATCTTATGTTTATCATTTCAAATTACAGTAGTTATTAGATCTGCTCCTAGAGTTTATTTAATGCATTTAAAAATAGGAATTTATTATTATATTTAAATTTATTTTAAAAGTTATTTTGATCATGATTTGAATTGGTTTTCTCATGTTATATATTTTATTTTATACACTTAAACATATTTTTATGAAAAAAAAATCTGAAGGCTTTGACCAAGTACCAAATGGGTCCAAGGCAGAAAAAAAGTTAAAAGCCTCTGAGCCAAATAATTTCCAAGCCTCCTTTTATCTGCAGCATATTGTAGCACTAAGAAACCTTTCCCAATTCTATTTGCTGTCTTTTATCAAATCATATATAAAAAGAATCCTTTTTTTAAATGAAAATTATATAAAATTGGTCACTGAATTAAACAAATGCCCATTTAATAGATCAAAACGACAAACAAAAAAGGAACATTGCTGCTTTAAAAAGTTATTAAAGCCTCAGGTTTAAAAAAAATTCTGCTTCACTTGTGCTTTTCCCATTGGTTCAGATGATTAATTACATGGAATAATCATTTAATAGTAATCACATTTAAAATCCTCTAATCAAAGGTGAACTTCCATACACAAACATACACACATAAAAACAGACACACATGTGTGTATGTATCCATAGCCATTTATTTAATTTTCAGTCATATTTTGCTCACTAATAGAGAGTAGCAATGGTATTTCTCCCCACCCCCCCACACCCCAATGGAGTTTGCTATCACCCAGGCTGGAGTGCAGTGGCATTATCTCGGCTCCCTGCAACCTCTGCCTCCCGGGTTCAAGCAATTCTCCTGCCTCAGCCCCTGAGTAGCTGGGACTACAGATGCCTGGCACCAAATCTGGCTAATGTTTGTATTTTTAGTAGACGGGGTTTCACCACGTTAGCCATGCTGGTCTTGAACTCCTGACCTTGTGATCCACCCGCCTAGTCCTCTCAAAGCGCTGGGATTATAGGCGTGAGCCACAGCGCCAAGCCTGCTATTAAAAAAAAAAAAAAATCTATGTATAACATAAGAGTATGCAGGCAAATAAACAATATTTATAAGCAAAATAATTTTATAGATCTTTCCAGGGAACAATTCTTAAATGTTTTCCCACTGTTATATACATTTTCATTGTTAAATTCCACTGAGCTTTCCTAAGTTCTAGGTTAATGTGGAAAATACTTCCTTTTCAGTATTGACCCATTCTAAAAGAAGTTGGAAGTGTGTCAGGTTATATAGCTGGTGAAGTATATTATTAATTACCATTGAAGATCAAAGCTTGTTTATGTTCCTTTACAGGTAACTTGGTGAGTTCCTTATTTGTTCTTAAAATAAAATACTATAATATGTAGAACATACTTTCTATTCTTTAGAACTGGTTATCACCATGACTCAAGGAAATATGAATTTAATCATCAATGGTGAATATCCTTAATGTATTTCCTGTATAAAGCTTTAATTCCAAGTTGAACCATGCTCAGTGACCTCTGGAAACTTTGCAAATCCCAGGCTGGTCTTCTCTTGGTACCAACAATAGTTTTGGTTTGGTGCTTGTTCTGAAGATTTTAATGTTAATTATAAATATGAAGAAAAATTATTTCGCAAATTATATAATATATTATAAAGCTAAATAAAGTATTTTTGGCTGAGATGAATTTCAGATTATTCATGATACAACTTTCCAATCTTAAGATGAACAACTGATTATTTTACAGAATAATTACTCTTCATTCTAAAGGTTAGAAGGCAAGAATTATTACTGGCTTTAGGTCATACAGTAAAGTAATAATAGAACTTGGTTCTCTTGACTTTCAAACTTAATTATCTGTATACTATCAATCACTCTACCTTTCTAACCTACCAGTGACAATCATTGCATTCATAATCACACCTTGAATTTTCATTACCTCTTTGCTCTTGATTATTTCACTTAGCAGTGGGAACCACGGAGGATAGGGGTTTGAATGAAAAAGTGAGGGGGAATAGTATAATAAAAGGAAGTTGCAGAGTAGCATTCTAGAATCAAACTGTCTAGATCTGAATTTTCTCTCTATCATTATTAGCTATATAACAGTGTGTAAGTCATAACCTTATGTATAAAATGAAGGTAATAATAACATCTATCTCATAGGATATTTGTAAAGAAAATAAGAGCATATGTAAAGTGCTTACTTAGAGATACATGTAAAGTGCTTCCTTAGAGAGTATTTAGCCCAGAGTTAACAGTATATAAGTGTTAGCTATAACTATATTGTTGTTTCTACTGTCATCCTTTTGTTTGGATGATATTCTAGACCTGTAATAAGAAATGTTGACTTTTTTTGTTTTGCATGAGTGTGATTTTGACAGTTCTCACAAGTAAGATCAAGTAAGATTAATTTAGGTGAATATCTGAATAGAAAGTTTTCAGAAAATATCGATTAATTCTAAAAAAAACAGAGACCAAGGAGTAGATAAACAATATAAAAACTTGAATTACTGAGTATTTGTAATTATTATGCATTTCTGGCACTTCTGGAAGAAAGTCACATTTGTTTAAGCATGAAGTTTGAAATGCTGACTTTTAAATTAGATTTAATATTCTTAGTTTTCACTCTTAAATGTCATGTCCTGTCACTTATTTGTTCATTTAAAAAACCTAATGTTTTACTCATTTAAGTATGCTATATTAATTTCCATTCTAAATCGTATTTTAGTATTGGTTGAAAAAATTGAGACTTTTATTTTTCTAAATGCTTAACTAGCATTCATAAGGCACACGAAAGATGTACAAATATATGTCTACATTGCATTAGTAAAATAGCAATAGCTTAGAAAGTGTGTAGTAAAGTTTCTTAGAGAAATAGATAAGAACTAGGTATTCTGATGCCTAGTATTATAGCTATGTATAGCACACGTTATGTTGCTAATCAAGCCTCTCATGATCTAACCAAGTAATAGTTAACAAATATAGTTTAATAATATAATATATAACTCATTTTCAGGATGAGCCATCTAGGTCAGATTATTTCAGATGAATGTAAATTTTTTTCTTAACATAAGCCCTGAACCTGTAGGTCCAGAGATATACACTAATTAGATCTGCTAAAGCTAGAGACTTGTGTATGTAGTGAATCTGCTTTTAAGCAGACAAAAGATAGAAAGGCTAGCTAAATGACCTTGATGAAATTATTTCAAGTATTAGTTTCCACATCTACAAAAATCAAGATAATACTATTTATTTATTGAACAAATATGTGGAGTAGAAATTAACAATAATAATAATAATAATTAATAATAATAATGTGTTGAGCTAAGCTCTGTCGCCCAGAGCCAATGCCAGGCTCTTATCTAGGTGCAGAGGGTAAAACATAAACAGGATTGACAAGTACTTTGCTATCTTGTAATTTACATTTTAATAGTAGTAGACAGATGATAAGCACCTAAACTAATAAGTACATAAATAAGACAGTTTCAGAAAGCACTCAGTACTGTAAAGAAAACAAAATACGGTAATGGGATAAAAAATAAGTAGTGATAGGGTATAGTTATTTTAGACACAGTAAACAAGGAAAACTTCTCTGATTAAGTAACATTTTAGTTAAGATTTGAGACAGCCAGATGAAGATCATGGGGAAGAACTTTCCAGGCTGAGAGAACAGCTAGCAGTGTGCAAAGGCTCAAATGTTTTGTTGAGCTTCCACCTCATAGGATTATTGTGAGAATAAAATTAAGCTAATGCATGTATCTGTTACTACAACAAAAATTGTATAAAGGACAAATACATGTTATTCTGATAATAATGAAAGTGGCAATAATAATGGCTATAATGACTATGATACAAACTACCAAAAATCCAGACTGAAATTACTCTCCTCAATCCCTCCTAGCCTGGAACTATTTGCAACCTCTTCCACATCAAAGAAGACTGTTCTAATTGGTCAGAAGGGCCAAAGATTGGTAATGAAAAGACACACAGGTGTTCAGACTTAGGGTTACAGCAAAGTGGGTATCTTTTGGGGAAAAAAAACTGTTATTTAATAAAAATCAATGAAGACATCTGTTAAAAGACAGAATAAATTTTTATTGTTTATTGAAGTTTTACTATAAAGAAATTTCTGCATTACAGCTATGATATCATAATGCTATTGATCCATGATAGCTACTACACTTGTTAGTATTCTCTAGACAGTTAGATCTGAACTTGTATTGAGTATTCTCAAAATTTATAGAAAGATGCATCACATGGGAAATAATAACCATCAAACTAGAGGAAACTTAAAGATTTTCTCTTTTTAGCAATCATTAACACCCATGTCCAAAGTATATGAAGTTTCATTTGGGACAGAACAATGTTATTAATCATATCAGGCGGTAAAGCACCTGGTTCAGTGTTAGTGCTTTTTGTTTTATTTGCATTCTGGTTTGTTGCTTTTGATTTCCTATATTTTTCTAGTATAGATCTATGATGCAGTGGTTTGGTTAGGATTAGCCAGAGTAGTTTTGAGACATCTTGCCTGCTTCTGAACAGTTAATTTGATTGTAATCTGCGCATAACAAACAGGAAAGTGATCATATATATATTTAATCTGTGTATTTATACATACAACACACACATATTTAGTGGGTCTGTGTATTCTATCTTTGTAGCACATACTGAAAATCATTAACGTTATACTATAAACCAGTAGGTTATTTAAAAATAAATATAAGCAGAAACAGAGAAATAGGAGCAAAAAGGATCCTGGGAAATATAGGATTATTCAAATGCTGGCTCAACATATGCCATATATGTGAAAATAACACAATCCTAATTTTCTTTTCTTTCTTCTTTTTTTTTCTGAGGCAGGGTCTCACTCCCTTGCCCAGACTACAATGCAGTGGTACAATCACAGGTCACTGCAGCCTCGACCTCCCAGGCTCAAGTGATCCTCCCACCTCAGCCTCCTGAGTAGCTGGGACCACAAGCATGAGACATCATGCCGAGCTAATTTTTTTATGTGTGTAGTGGAGGGGTCTCCCTATGTTGTTCAGGCTGGTCTCAGAATCTTGGGCTCAAGTGATCCTCCTGCCTTGGCCCACCAAAGTGTTGGAATTACTGGCATGAACCACTGTGCTAGGTCCTTAATTTCTATCATATTTTGTTGTTATATGACAATTATATGCAAAGGAAATTTGAATTTTGTCACAATTGTTCAGTTTCTTAAAAATGTATCAAAAGATCTGAATAAATCATAGTAAAACATTAAAATTTGCTAAATCTAGATGGTTAGCAGAAAGGTGTCTGTTATATTATCTGTTGTTTACTATATATAATATATGAAATATTTCATTAAATAATGGGAACTACCAAAAAAACCCTAATTCTCCAAAGGACATTTATATTAGGCTGTCAATACCTCAACACACTTTAGCTTGGATTCCTCAGATTTAGAATTTGAGATAATCTAAATACCCACTTGCACACTTTATCCTAAGAACAAATAATGCCAATGTTTTTAACTCATATATTTTTTTCATTATTTTTTCCTTCACTAAGTATTTATTGAACTGATATGCTGTTAAATTCGAACCACAGTCCTAGGCAGTTTCACCATTGACCAATTTGCTCCCTTCCCACGGTTGCTTCAGGTGGCTTTGCTGTGCCTTCCATTGCTCAGTTATCACATGGCAATACAATTGTATCAAACTCTGCAGAAACTCATCCATCAGAGCTTTCCAACTCTTATATCCCATGTTTTAAAATTTGTCCATGTAGGAAATTTTAAAATAATTCTTTGTTTTACATATGTTTCTTTATTCTCGATTTACCCTACATTCTCTATAGAACTCCCTACTTCCTCTTTTTTCTTCAATTTGCCATCCTTATTATTTCTTTCTGATAAAAGTTAATAGCAGTTAACATGGGGGGAGCTCAAGAGTAATTTTAGTTTTCTCTTTGCTTATCTATATTCTTTACTGAACATATAAAAAACAATACAAAAGTTATTTAAAAGAAAAACAGAAACTCTTACTGAAAATGCCAAATATTTGATTAAATTTTAAAATTCAAACCTTTTAGTATAATATAGACAGACCATTTTACTATTTGTTCAAATGAGTTTTAATTGTTCAGAGATTTATTTTGAGCTATCAATGGATTGCTCTATAGGAGATCAGTCAGGGTGGTGGAAAACTTATAGAAAGATGCAAACCTTCTTGGAAGGCTGGAAGGTTTTTCAAAAGCCTTGGAAGAAGGTTATGGCTGAAAGCAGCCTAACCCTCTTACCTTGAGCTAACAGCACAGAGCAGATAACAAGGGAATGTAGAAGAGTTTAACTAAATAGCTTGTTTACTCATGTGGTACTAAGACTGACCTTTGAACATTCAAGGACAGAAGCAATGTTAATTACCCTCTAATGGTGTTTACTCTATCATTTAATTTGTGCTAAATAAGTGCAAAGGCCATAGCTTATGGGGGCTGCTGACTTTGGCAGAGGTCCCTTGGTCATGCTGACTGTCAAGCCTGTGTCAGTGCATGTTTTTCAACTGTCACTCAGTCAAGTCTGCTGATCAGACCTGATATTGTTCCTTAGTCCTTCACCTGCATACGCATCTACAATAAGACATTTGGGATCAGTTTATGGTCCATCATAGAACAGCTATGAAGCTAACTAGATTCATAAGTCTGTAAACCTAGACCCATTAATATTATGTTTTAACTCAAGCTGAAAAAGGCATAAATATTCTATTTGTAAATAGTCTTTTGACAGGGTAATTATATGATGCATAGAATTTTTACAGCCAGAAATGTTGTATCTTATTTATGTTAGTTTCATTCAGATTACCACTCCTATATTCCTGTTAGCTACTTGCCTAAATTTAGGCTCAGTGTGCCAGAACATAAAAGCAGCTATGCCTATCCCATGTTTTTCCTTTGAAGCACACTGAAACATTAAAATTAGTAACAATGAGTAAGGTTCATATTCTTTCTCAGTGGCAGAAATGGGTTATTCATTGAAAAGGGAAAGGAAAAGAAATAGCTAGAAATAAAGAAAACAGGTGATTTCTAATGAAAAAACAAATACACAAGGAAAGGGAAAAGAAGCACAAGAAAAAATAAAGTATAGGAAACTGCAGTGAGAAAGTAGGTTAATGTAAATGAGGTAATAAATAATGGAACAGGCATTCTTAGATTATTCTTCTCTTGATTTTGTTTTTCTTTTCACATTTCTTACTTCAACCGTCAAAACATAAAGCAGACTGTAAAAGCACAAATACAATCCCTGATCTGGATGTCTTTTAAGTCAATAGGCAATAATCAAAAGGTATAGCTTATAAAATTTAAAAAGAGCTGGGTGCAGTAGCAAACACCTGTAATCCCAGCACTTTGGAAGGTTGGGGTGAGAGGATCACTTGAGCCCATAAGTTCAAGACTAGCCTGGGCAACATGGTGAAACCCTGTGTCTACTAAAAGCACAAAAAATTAGCTGGGCATGGGGCCATGCACTTGTGGTCCCAGCTACCTGGGAGGCTTAAGTGGGAGGATTGCTTGAGCCTGGGAGATGGAGGTTGCAGTGAACCAAGATTGTGCCACTGCACTCCAGGCTGGTTGACAGAGAGAAATTCTGTCAGAAAGAAAAGAAAAGAAAAGAAAAGACAGAGAGAGAAAGAAAGATGTGGGTTTAAGAGAAAAGACAGGTATTTTGACCCACATCATGACTAATTTTAAGAGCAGTTGCAAATATTCCGCCCTTGCAAGTGGTATATTTAAAAGGAAGCCAAAGTGATTTCAGACACAGCTTAAAGCAAATGACATAGTATGACTCCCTCTAGGACATACATAGTATGACTGCCTTTACTACCTTACTTTGTTCTATAAACTGTTGCTTATGCTCTGTAACTACTTAAAATGGGAAAGTTAGAACAAGTGACCCACTCTTTAAATACTGAAGTAGAAAAAGGAATGAAAAACTATGTCTAGTTTCCTTCCTCCCTTTTTTCTTTTCTCCATCCCTCCCTTCTTTCTCTTCCTTCTATCCCCCCACCTCTTTTTCATTCATTAACTTGCAGCTACCAGGACATATGACTCTATAAAGCCAAGGCCAGGTAGATAACTTGAGCTGGGGAACATTTCAGATCAGAGCCTTGAACCAGAGTTATGTCAGAAAGTTGGATAATTGCAAATGAAAGCATGGTGACATAGGTTGACCGAAAGAGTGGTACTTATATGCAGCACAAGAGCACTTAAAAAATGCTACTGTCATTGACCTGTAATAGTAAGAATGCCTACAGAGACCCTTGCCATATGGTAGCAGTTGAGGTTGAATGAATAACCCCAGATTATTTTAACTTTTCCTTTGAACCCTTGTAACTGTGCAACATGGCTCTAAAACTAATGAATTGGTGAAGTTACAGATAAACTTACTATGTGGAAAGGGAAATGAACTAAAGGAGGTCATTTAGATGATCTAGAGCTGCTGGTCACACATTTCTTGTTTGTTTACATTTCATCAGCCAACATATCAAAGGTTGTAGGAACTGACAGTTGTGTGGTTCAATTACTATATTTACATTAATAAATTAAGCAAAATTTAGTAACTCATAGCCCAGAAACATGATTTAGAAAAATAAATGCAAAATTTTGGAACCATTCATTTGCTTTCTATATTTTTAAGGTGAAACTATAATATAAAAGGAAAAAAAGATTTTTTTCCACTTGGAAAAATAATATCTGGTTTATTTTCTACCAAATAAAAATTGTATACATTAAAATAAGAAGAATGCTTAATGGAACTAATGAAGAATGCTGATTGTTTGAACATAAAACCTGTGTTTCTGATAAACATTTAAATACTGGAGGCAATTATAAAATTTATTAAGAAACAGTTTGGAATTGTCATGGATATGAGGGAGTTAAGTCATTTTTTATATATTTTATATGCTGAATGTTAGGCTGTGAAATTGTATAGAAAGACAATTAAAATCAGTCTTAATTTGATCCAGAATCTTTCAGATGCTGAGCCAAATGTTTGAGACAGCACACAAATGAAGATTACCTCAACATTTCCTCATATTATCTCTTTCAGGTGTCACTGGCATCCTTTTTTCTCTTTCCTACTCTCCCATCCAAGTGCATTCTTTGAAGGGACTCCTAACCTCCACAACTCATGATTACTAGTGATTAATTTAGCAGCATCTGACTGCAGAAGACCACCCTCCCTCCTTTTTTTGGGTGGAGGACTGATTCTCACTCTGTCACTCAGGCTGGAGTGCAGTGGTGCGATCTCAGCTCACCGCAACCTCCGCCTCTTGGGTGCAAGCGGTTCTCCTGCCGCAGCCTCCTGAGTAGCTGGGATTACAGGTTTGTGCAACCATGCCTGGCTAACTTTTTGTAGTTTTAGTAGAGATGGGGTTACACCATGCTGGTCAGGCTGGAGAAGACCATTTTTACCTCAGTTCCCACTTTTATGTCTAGAGAACTCCCTTCTTTGTCGAGCATTGTACCGAAGTTCACTATTAATCTACAGCTTCAATATTAAATCCAAAGGGGCTAGACTGCTATGGAATTTTTCTTTCAGTGCAGATGCATACAGCAGCCTTCTCAGAGCCATGCATTAGTTCATGCAATGCTTCTCAACAAGAAGATTTAATCATGGTAGCCCCAACAGAATTATATTTAATTGCTGTGTGTTGGTATAGCAGCAAGTTGCCAAAGAGAAAAAATAGCAGCAAGCTGGATTTTCATGACTCCAGGCAATACTGGGTGCAGAATGGCATGAACAAAATTTCAAAAATAGACCCTTTTTTTGTATCCTAAGGCAGACAGAAATAGGACAAGGAAAATTGCTAATATAATTGAAAACTATAGCTATAAAAAGACAATATGAATCTGAATTCCATTCAGGGTTTCATGAAACATTAATCCAAAAATATCTTTAAGGTCTTTCTAAATTCACCTTTATTCTATAAGCTGCTGCTTATGCTCTGCAACTATTTAAAATGGAAAAGTGAGAACAAGTGACCTATTATTTAAATACTGAAGTCAAAAAAGAAATGAAAAACTATGGTCGTTTCCTTCCTTCCTTTTTAAAACTTTCTCCTTCCCTCCCTTCTCTGTTTTTCACTCCCCCTTTTTATTCTTTTTTTTCCTTCTTAAAATATAAAACATTTGAGTACCAATATACCTATTTTTTTCTCCCATGTAAATTCTAAGGCGTATCTAATAACATTAGTCTTTCTAGGTAAAATCTACATCCAACTCTTTTATTGTAAAATAAAGTTATTTTATATAATAACCTTTACTGTTTTTCATAATTATTTGCTTCTTCTAGTAATAAAAGTCACATGGAACTTAAGTCAAATTCACTTTAAAAGGTAGATTCAAAAGTGATGCAGGCACATGTATTTAAAAGGGTGATTTCAGCTTACCAAACAATGCATTGATACTTATTCATAAATACAAAATAACTCACTGAAAAATGAAACATAAGTCTGTGCCCAAAATATTTAAGTTAAAAAGAAGCAAGTCAGTATGATAAATCAGGCATACTTATAAAATACTCTGACATCATATACATGTAATTATACAAGTTGAATTTTTAAAAGCTAATGTAAAGGACATCACCATATATCTTCCATTTCTATTTCTAATCTACCCTATTTCTGATGATGGAGTACACAGTAGAAAAAGCCCTCAAGTTCTCTATAAATCTTAACTTTATAATTTTTGTTAAAAATGAGAATAAAAATGTAAATCCTTTCTTAAGGAGATGCTGCCAAAATGTGAGAGAATACTAAAAAATTTTAATAGATATGATAGATTTAGGATTATTAAGACTGTAAATATTATGGATAAATCTACTCTGGAGAATGATAGCTCCGACTGTAAAGGGTAGCAAGCATTTATTCATACAATTAAGTGGCGAAAATGCATGGGAAATACTATCACTATGTTTAAAATGGATTCCATAAGTCTCAAAATAAGATTCAACTTAAGAGAATTAAAAAAAAAAAAAAAAGACCAAATTTCCTTCCACAAACTACTTTTGCTGTGCATATGCTAATCATTCTAACCTATATTGCTTACTGGACTCCTCTTTCTTTCAGGGTTTCTTAAACCACTCAAATATATTAGGTAACTCGGTAAAGCTGAGTAAAAGATTTAAAGGATGAAAATTTGCATTCTCCTCCATTAAGTTATGTTTATAAAGAGTAATGTCATGCCTTGCCTTTATCTCTCCTTTCCAAGACATCTGAACTTGACAAATTAATTAAATAAGCCTTACTACCAACCTTAGTAAAACTGACACCATATCTGATAGAGAAAAATGTGGTCTAAAGAGGTATTATGGCATTTTTCAGGTTATATAATAAGGCATCTATTCTAGAAAAATTTGCCTTTAGCAAATTCTTTTTTGTGACCTAACAATAATTTGGTGAAATTTAAAACAACTCCCTCATGACTATTCTGTGAACACAGGGCACAAGAATAGTGATTTTCCTACAGACGTTTTTTGGCCCTATTAGTAAGAAGCTTTAGTTTTCAAAGCCAAAGACATTTTCTCTAGTAATATTTTAGAACAACACAGACTGAATTCATAGATTATGATTTTTTTAAAAAAATAGACAATATTTCAACTTGTAAAATCCTTAAGGCCCCATATTTAATTTTTACAATATTCTCTATATGCTTAATATGGCAATATCTACTCTGTAGCATGCATAGATGTTAAATAAATGCGTGCTGACTTATTATGACCTACTGGTAGTTTCAGCAAAACCGAAAGTAATAATAACCAAGGAAAAATAACACAACAAGATCAATTTCAAGTTTTACACTCACACAGCACATCCAAACCATTATGGTCTTTTAAGCTCAGAGCATGTTTTCAATATACATTTTGCTGCCTGACTGAATTTTCATGTAAAAAGCAAAATACACACAGGATAATAAGATATAATTCCTCTCATATTGTACCTGCAAAATTCTGTTTTTACATTCATGATGAATTAGCTTTGTCATGAATCCCTTCCATTTTCTGAAATTTTACTAGAACATCCCTTCTGAGGAACATAAACGTCTAGTTTATTCAAATTTTAGAGATGGGTAAACTGGGGCAAAGAGAAATGCAATTATAGCTTACCACATGTGATTAAATCAAGCACAGACCTGGCAGTAGAAATCATTACTTCTTTTAACTCATAGTCAGTCATATATTTGTGTAACTTTGCTCTGCTGACTCAAAGATCTGTATCTTGTTTTCAAGATATGAAGGATACAGAGGGTATTTAATAAGTGGCACTTAATAAATGAATAAAGAATCATTCAGAAAAATAATCATTTACTAGGAAGAGGCAGCAAGAAGTAACCTAGAACTAATAATATCACACTATAGAAGGTTTACTGAAATTTAACATTATTGGCATAAATCTTTCATATAAAAATCCAATTCATACACTCCTTCAACAAACAATGATTGATGATACTGTGGAGAAGTCCTTGTCCCAATTTCAAGAGTTTCCTTCTCCCTTTACCTTCCACTACAATGAGTATTATAAGGAAGGTTGAACTGTCAAAGGAAGAAAACAGGCTGTAGATCCCATTGCCACTCAGAATTTGTCAGGTAAAATGCCTTGAAGTAGGCTGGATTCTGTTAAAAGATAAAGTGCATTTTCCTAAGAAATAATGTTATAATTAGTAGATAGATTCCTACATTAATCCATATATGTCAATTTAAATCTCAATTCAGTTATTAATAAGTGTAATATCAGCTAATTAAGAGTTATATGAACACTAGCTTAGAAATCTGGTCACTATAAAGTTATTTTTTGTGAGGAACTGCTTTGCCCACTTATAAACTGGTGATTGCTTGTAGGGTATGACATATAATAGAATACAAGGACAATATAATACTTGTAACAAAAAAGCACTATTTCTATTAGTCATCATCTTTGGGGTACGTTTACATGCATTAGCAATCCAGACACCAAATGAGAAAGTGATTTTGGGGAAAAAGACATTTGAAAAACTGGAGAAGACAGTCACCTGGCAGAATGAAAAGAAAGACATTAAACGTTCATGTATTTCATATTCTATACACTTTACAATGACTAGGAAAAAGAAGCAAGGCAGGAATGGTACAGGTGCTGACGTCCGGTTGAGTGGAGCTAATATTTGTTTCAGTCAGGTTGTGGCTAATCACTATACGTAAAACATATTTTACTGTATGACAACCATAGCAGATAATGTATCTGAAAGAGTTAGTTCAAACAAAAAATAACTTTACCTTTGGACCTTTAACATAACAGTAAATATTGATAATAATAATAAATATTTATTATTTATGCATATCAGGCACTGCACCAAGTTGTATTAAGCTGTTAAATCCTTAAGATACCCCAAAAGGTGGTATCATTCTGATTTTATAGAATGTGAGGTGCAGAGAAGTAAACTTGCTTCTTTACTTTACATTGTTAAAGTAAATTCTTTACATTGTTAGGTCACAAAGTTAATAAGGGACAGGGTTCGATTTCAAATCCAGGGTTAGGATTCAAACCTATCCCCAAACTTTAAACACTATGTTAAATTGATCTTCAGTAAGTCTACTTCAACACTACAAGAAAACCAGCAAAATATTAATAACTGCCGAACATGAACATTTTTAGAATATGGTGAGATGCTGATTAAACTTGATTCTTTCAGAAAAATAAAGAGGTTATTAAAAAAATAAAAATATACCTCATGATTTCAAGTCCTAAATTCATATGGTAAGCACAGGCTATTTAGAGACTCTAGGCATCCAAAGAAAAAGGCAACATGAAGAATAGCCAAACATGAAATTTCAAGTGTATCTTTAAATAACAAATTACTTCAAGAAGTACTGAGCTACTTAAAAGAAGGGGTTACCATATCTTTCTCAAATCTGGGAGAGAATTAAGCCTTGAATTTATATTCACTGTGTGTAATGAATTAACTTTTGTTTTTTGAATATAGAATGGTAACATCTTCACAGGATCTTAAGAAAACAGCCACACATATCATTTCCTGTGTCCTATGGCTTAGATGAAGAAAATGGTTGAGAAGGAAATGCTTTGAAAGGGAAAAACAGTGACCAGGGAAAACTGGTAATTCTACTTGCTGAAGTCTAGGCTATACATTTCATGTACCCAAACGCATGTTTAGGAGTAAAACCCAAAAGGAGCAAAAGAAAATTTACCTTGTTGCTGGTCAGGAAGATACTTATCTGAATCTTTAAAAATTACACTAGGATTGGTGGTAAACCAAATCTGTCTAAATCCATGGATATGAACCACAGCAAGATATGACCATGAGCTGGTTCACATTTCTCAAGCCTCTGTAATTTATAGAATAAATCTGCCATTTTCATTATTTTATTTTTATTTTTGGCCAAAGCCAGGATTTGAAAGTAGATGTGGCTACAAAGTTCATTTATGTATTAGAAGTAAGGATTAGGAGATAATTCAAAGGAAGAAATAACAAAAATGACAAAATTTAATGACACACTATATGTCAAAGACGAAAAACAAAAAACAGTAAAAGATAACTAGAAGATTTCTATGCAGGGAAACTTTAAGAACATGCCACTGACAGAAGTATTTAGAAAGCAGAGCTGAACATATTAAGTTTAAGACCACAAAAAGACATTCAAACAGGAGCTGGAACTGTAAGTATAAATGCATGTGAGCTATGCCATTTTAGTGCTATCACACTGTAATATTACATTATAACATATCATATTATAATGTGTCATCATTTATTTGGGCACTAACTAGCTATATCTCTAATTAATCTATTTTATTTGTAAATTTTCTAGAACTTAGGAAAGAAAATATAGAACATCATGATGATAAGCTAATCATCATATATACAGATATATGGTATCTCCCTCAAAGATACATATAGTTTATATATTAGTCTTATGACAGCTCAAGAACTTTCTAAACTTGTTACACATCCATTAATAATCCCTCATCTTAAACTTTAAATTTTTCTTTCCCTGTTTTCACTGATGACCTCTTTCATATTGTAAATGATCATTATATGAGGCAATATACAAGGATAAGCAGAAATTCACTACTGCCAACTATAGTGTGTTTTTAAAAATATTTTTATTAGGGAAACTTAAAAATGCATGCCCAAGTAGACAGGCGGAATTCTTCTCAATTCTCTCTTTTTTTTTTTTTTTCTGAGATGGAGTTTCACTCTGTTGCCCAGGCTGGAGTGCAGTGGCACAATCTTGACTGCAACCTCCACCTCCTGGGTTCTTGCAATTCTCCTGCCTTAGTCTCCCAAGTAGCTGGAAGTACAGGTGCATGCCACCACGCCCGGCTAATTTTTCTTATTTTAGTAGAGACAGGGTTCATTGTATTGCCCAGGCTGGTCTTGAACTCCTGAGCTAAGGCAATCCGCCCACCTCGGCCTCCCAAAGTGCTGGGATTACAGGTGTGAGCCACCGCGCACAGCCTCTTCTCAATTCTTTTTAAAGGATGCTTTAATTAGATGGATTTATCAAATATCACCATCAAAGAGAAAGTCATGTGTTTTCCCATTATCTCTATGGCTTAGCTACTAATTTGGATGTCAGAGAGAGAGAGAGATACTAATTTTACTTTTCATGAAACAATTTATGTACTCTGATTCATTTCTAAAAGTTTGTAAGTGAGGTAGAATCACTAAATTTTAATAGTAGCTGGTTTAGTGTTTTCAAAAGATACTATTCTTTCTTCACACTATGTCTAGTTTTCTAACGATAGCATACAAATAGCATAAAAATAATACACATGAATGAAGGGATGGAACATTGTAGATAAACATATTGAAATAAGTAATAAATCAATTGTTAAATATTTTCTAAATGAGATTTTATAAAGTAGAACATCTTAGGTGATTATCTCACAGTATAGAATCTTTATTTTTTGGCTACAGTTTCTTCCAGTTTAAACAGTTTGTGGTCCTGTGGTGTTTAAAAATTGTTCCTATTTTTTTCTTTTGAAATAGGAAATGGTATGGTTTTTTAAGTCCAATTATCTTTCTTCTCTTCCTTTTTTCTTCTTTCCTTTCCTTTCTTGAATATGTAGACCTGCTATCTGCAATTCTACTGAAACTTCTGTTTGCAAAAGCTTCAAAACTATTAGTACAAGATTGTTTAGATCAGAATTGGTGTCCTAATAGTATCTAAGAGTTCAAAGGGCAACTATTTTGCATATTACAACTTTAAAATACCATCTTCACTTTAGGTAGCTAGAAGCTCTTAATTATTAAATAAAAATATAATTTTCAGTCCTTGTCTACTCAACAGGAAATAAATGATTTAGCTTCTAAATGTGAAATTATCCAAGTCAACCTCGATACTGGGAAATCTAAGACATTAAAGATAAAACTCAAAAGGGTTCAATTTGGACCAGTAAAACCATAACAACTTGGATGTTTATTATTTTTTGGTTTAGATACTGTGTTACAAATTATAATAAATTCATATCTAGTATATATTCCAGCTTCTCAAATAAGTCAGAAGGAATTTAATTTCTATCAAAAGAAAGTATTAATTCTGGCTTTGGTTTATACTAAGGGAATTCTGAAGCAATCTTTTTAAAGGATTTTTAAAAGAAACTCTTTTAGAACACTGCTGGAACAAAGCTGAAAATCAGAAACATGAAAGAGATCTTTTTTTTTCACTTTGCTTGAAGGGATGAAAAACGGTGTACAATCTGAGACACTGATCTCATTACATTCATAATATTTTATGTTTTCCAAATGTAAAACCAATTCCAAAGGTCAAGAAATAACTGGTGGATTATAATTATATTTTAAAAAGCCATAGCAGGCCAGGCGCAGTGGCTCACGCCTGTAATCTCAGCACGTTGAGGGGCTGAGGCAGGCAGATCATGAGGTCAAAAGATTGAGACCATCCTGGCCAACATGGTGAAACCCCGTCTCTACTAAAATACAAAAATTAGCTGGGTGTGGTGGCATGCACCTCTAGTTCCAGCTACTTGGGAGGCTGAGGCAGGACAGTTGCTTGAACCCAGGAGGCAGAGGTTGCAGTGAGCCGAGATTGTGCCATTGCATTCCAGCTTGGTGCCTGGCAACAAAGCGAGATTCTGTCTCAAAAAAAAAAAAAAAAAAAAAAAAACAGGCATAGTAGGTGGCTCAATAAATATTGATCAAATGACTAAGAGAAAAATAACAATAAAATAAATAACAATAAATTATAATACCACAAATGTTAGAGGTCTTTCAAACATTTTCTTGAATTAAAGTTTTGTATCTTTTAAGTACATCTTCTCATAATATATACCCCTGACTATATAATCAACCTGAACAAAGTAAATGGATGAAGTGAAAATGCAAGACTACTACATGCAGTCACAGAGCTAATGACTTTTAACAACTTCTTAACAGGACAAAGCACGGTATTTAAGAAAAGACAATTTCCTGCCACTCACTTGCTAGCTTTATTACCGGCAAGACAGTTAGCCTCTTTGCGTCTCAGTTTCCTCATCTTTAAAATGAGGATGACATTAATATCTACCCCAAACAAAGCTGTTAGGAAGATTAATTGATGAGATATCAAAAGCAAAGTTATTCACAAGTAAGATAACTGTATTTTTAATTTTTTTACAAAGGGGTCATAACTACATGGAGAAACATTTGCTAACTAGTATCAGCCAGCTGAGGTTATAAATCTTGTTCCTATACAACACATGGACAGATCCATTTTTGAGCAAGGCTTAGTTTTTCATCTAATGAATGACACAGAAGATAGTGATATGCAATTGGTAAACCAATGTGCTACATTAGGGGTAGGAGACTTTATTTCTTCAATAGTGGAGGTAAATGAACATGATGATGTAAATGTAAGGGAAAGAGGAGATCGAGCCATGGAAGGTTTGGCTACCTCTACAGTCATGCTATAAAATAAATACTGTATGTTACCAATGATCCTGTCAAGAAGTTTCCATATGAAAAATTGAAAGCTAAGAATATTCCTTGAAATTATAATTATTAAGGTTTACAGTCTAAAATTCTGTGAAATATTTACCAATTTCAGACTAAATAGAAACGATTATTTCTAGGCAGAGGATTATCATGAATATTAGACTCTTTATGAAGTTCTTCATTTTATTGGTCTCTATACCATCATAAATTCAACATAAACAGCACCTATGGAGACCACAGAGATGTGGCATTGAGTGAAAGAGAGAAACCACAAATGACAGAAAAAGAAACACACTTCATGACAAATAAAGAAAGCCCATGTGTCACAATGAAAGAAACAAACCTAGATGAAGCCAGAGTTCATTTAAGAGCTGAGTGCCATGGAGCAAATGCCACAGCATACATAATCCCCCCAAGAAGCCAGTTCCACATTCCAACACAGGAGCCCTCCTGCACACATGCTGTCATAGAGAAAGTAATACCCTGATGGATGCAGTAGGCTGTGATTGGAGATGATGCCAATGGTAGACTTCTTATACACTCTCATGGGAAATGGAGAATTGCCTGGATGAAGTGGCAAAAAGAAATGGGTTATATATTTTTTTACACTAAGACTCATAATCTTGGGGAATTAAGAAAAGGCCTAAAGAAAATGTGGTGATGAGATGATACCAACCTTCTCTTTCAAATGTCTTTGTTGATATTACAAATTGTTCATTTGCCTGTCTTGTCTTTGCTTCTCTCTACTGAGGCTTCAAGAAGTTAACTCTCCAGGAAATCAGTTTTAAGAGAAAAAAATCTGACAGTTGTAACTTGCAAAGTTAAAAATTGAAGAAGATGGCTGTAATTCTATTGATTCAATAAATTCAACTTTGTGAAGCTATGGGTTCGTCATGCCATTTCTTTCAAAGCTTTTTTCTTAAAATTTGAGGTCTGCAGATGGTATTCTGCCTCAGGTTCTGTATATACTACCTGGTATTTTAGATAGTGTCAACTTTCAAGGGTTTTCTTTGGCATGACATTCTGAGATAATATTTCTGCAATCTAATTCTAATTCTAAGCTGATAACACTGGCCTTAATATGGTAGCTATAGTGGTCTGTACAAAGTAAATACATGTAGAAATTATGTTTTAAAGAAAAGAGCTGGGCCGGGCGCGGTGGCTCAAGCCTGTAATCCCAGCACTTTGGGAGGCCGAGGCGGGTGGATCACAAGGTCAAGAGATCGAGACCATCCTGGTCAACATGGTGAAACCCCGTCTCTACTAAAACTACAAAAAATTAGCTGGGCATGGTGGCGCGTGTCTGTAGTCCCAGCTACTCAGGAGGCTGAGGCAGGAGAATTGCCTGAACCCAGGAGGCGGAGGTTGCGGTAAGCCGAGATCGCGCCATTGCACTCCAGCCTGGGCAACAAGAGCGAAACTCCGTCTCAAAAAAAAAAAAA